>NW_027592028.1:5000-7500 GCF_964213995.1 Mustelus asterias
ATTGATAGCTCCTTGAAAGTGGAGTCACAGGTGGATAGAGTGGTGAAGAAGGCATTCCACATGCTTGGTTTCATTGGTCAGAACATTGAACACAGGAGTTGGGACGTCTTGTTGAAGTTGTACAAGACATTGGTAAGACCACACTTGGAATGCTGTGTATTGTTCTGGTAACCCTTATAGAAAGGAGATTATTAAGCTAGAAAGTGTGCAGAAAAGAATTACTCGGATGCTATGGGGTCCTGATGGTTTGAGTTATAATGAGAGGCTGGATACTCTGGGACTTTTTTCCCCTTGAGTTGGCTTAGTGGTGTTCTTCTAGAGGTCTCTAAAATAATGAGGGCATGGATATAGCAGCTTTATAGAACCTTAGTTAGGCCGCACTTGGAATATAGTGTTCAATTCTGATCGACACACTATCAGAAAGATGTGGAGAATTTGGAGAGGGTTCAGAAAAGATTTACCAGGATGTTGCCTGGTATGGAGGGCATTAGCTCTGAGGAGAGATTGGAGAAACTTGCTTTGTTCTCACTGGAACGACGGAGGTTGAGGGGCGACCTGATAGAATTCTACAGGATTATGAGGGGCATGGACAGAGTGGATAGTCAGAAGCTTTTTACCAGGGTGGAAGATTCAAAATCTAGGGGGCATAGGTTTAAGGTGTGAGGGGCAAGGTTTAAAGGAGATGTACAAGGCACGTTTTTTTACACAGAGGGTGGTGGGTGCCTGGAACTCGCTGCCGGGGGAGGGAGTGGAAGCAGATACGATAGTGAGTTTTACGGAACGTCTGGACAAATACATGAATAGGATGGGAATAGAGGGATACGGTCCCCGGAAGGGTAGGGGGTTTTAGTTCAGTCGGGCAGCATGGTCGGTGCAGGCTTGGAGGGCCGAAGGGACTGTTCCTGTGCTGTAATTCTCTTTGTTCTTTGATAAGCTCGTCAACATCTTTTCCAAAAGGGAGGGGAGTCTTAAACTACAAGACATAGGTTTAAGGTGAGAGGGGAGAGGGTCCAGAGGGCAATTCTTTTCACACATAGGGTGGTGAGGGATTGGAACAAGCTGCCAGAGGTCGTAGTAGAAGCGGATACAATTTTATATTTTAAAAAGCATTTAGACAGTTATTCTGGTAAGATTGGTATGGAGGGATTTGGGCCAAACGCAAGGCATTTGATACGAGCTTTATGGTTAAAAACTGGGTGGCAGGGAAAAGTTGGGCCAAAGGACCCATTTGTATCTGAGCTCTGTTTTCTGCCCGGAAACCATTTCTCAATCCATCCCAGTATTTTCCAAATTTGTGGATTGGACACAGTAAATTGCCGTTTCCTGTCCAAAGCTGTGTTGGTTCGGTGGATTAAGGTAAATGTGTGGGGTTACGGGGATAGGGCTGGGTCAAGGGCCTTGGTAAGATACTGTGTCAGAGAGTCAGTACAGACTCGATGGGCTGAATGGTCTCCTTCTGCACTGCAGGGATTCTGTGACTCTACTATTAAGATCACTTTGTCATTTGAAGCTTCCAGCTAAAATGCTGACAATGCTGCCTATTTCTGTGCACTTTGGCAAATGTTCTGTCTCATCACCGGGCGACACGGTGGCACAGTGGTTAGCACTGCTGACTCACAGCGCCAGGGATCTGGGTTCGATTCCCCGCCTCGAGTGACTGTCTGTGTGGAGTTTGCACGTTTGCTAAATTGCCCCTTAGTGTCAGGGGGATTTGGGCGTGGGTGGGATTATTGTTGGGACAGGCTTGTTGGGCTGAATGGCCTCATTCTGCAGTGTAGGAATGGTTGATAAATAGTGAAACTGAGACACAAACTGGGGCTTGGCAGCAGCAGACAGAATGGGAATCATTGCATCCTGCAGGGATTTTTATTACAGAATCAATTTCAGAAAATTTACAACTCAAAAGTCACAACAGCAAAGTGTGGGATTGCAAACTTGGAATGATTAGCCTAGGACTAAAGTTTAAAAGCTACAGATTGACATTCAGAAACAAGAGATGGCCTCACATCTTCAATTCTGTGATTGTCCCCCATCTCCTGCTCTGAATATTACAAAATCTCTGCCCCCTTCATGCGTCTGGAGACTTTGAAAGTTACGCAGACATTGGTAAAACTTTCCTTTATCTCAAGGCATCTCCTGTGAAATAGTCAACTTCTGCAAAGAGACACAATCTAATTGACACTTTCTAAATCTCCTTTCAAACAACCTCCCAACCCCACTGTGCAGGATGCAGGAATGTCACCTTTTGTCACATTCCCCAACACAATTGTTGACACGTTTTCGGGACAGGAAAAGTAGATTCAACTGACAGATTCTGAGCCCCAGGTTGAATCTTTAAGATGTAAAAATGAACTGAAAGCCCAGGTCTCTCTGTTCCTGCAACTATTTTAACATTGACCCATTGATTTTAAATTGCTTCTCCTGTGTGTAAAATATCATCTATCAACTTCAGGTTTGAACATTAATAAGCGACTGAGCATCAACTGTGAATTATAGAAGG
>NW_027592028.1:15000-32500 GCF_964213995.1 Mustelus asterias
GAGGGAGAGGGAGAGAGAGAGAGGAAGAGAGAGAGATGGAGCGATACAGAGTAACAGAGAGATAGGGAGAGGGAGCAATGCAGAGAGTAACAGTTAGACAGTGAGGAATAGAGATTAATTCAGATGGATGGTGAGTGACAGGGGAGTCCGAGACGCTACATAAGCAAGGTAAAGATTTGAAAATGGAGGAGTGTTTCTTACCCACTTTTAAAAGACAATCCACACTCACACCAGTCACATTTCACACTCTCTGCTCAGTCCTGTGTTTTGGGGGTGTTGAGTGTGGGATCAGTGTTTGCTTTTCTCAAACCGCAGTGATATTCCCAACAAGGGCAAGACGTTTCAGTGTTTAAACATGTAAACTTTTAAAAACAAAAGCAGACAGGATTTGGTTAAATCTCACGGGATCCAGGGTGAGGTAGCCAAATGGATATAAAACAGGCTGGATGACAGAAGACAGAGGGTGGTTGTAGAGGGTTGTTTTTTTGGTCAAACTGGAGGCCTGTGACCAGCGGGGTGCCTCAGGGATCGGTGCTGGGTCCACTGTTATTTGTCATTTATATTAATGATTTGGATGAGAATTTAGGAGGCATGGTTTGTACGTTTGCAGTTGACACCAAGATTTGTGGCATAGTGGACAGTGAAGAAGGTTATCTCGGGTTGCAACGGGATCTTGATCAATTGGGCCAGTGGGCTGTTGAATGGCAGATGGAGTTTAATTTAGATAAATGCAAGCGGATACATTTTGGTGGATCGAACCAACACAGGACTTACTCAGTTAATAGAACATAGAACATAGAACATAGAACATTACAGCGCAGAACAGGCCCTTCGGCCCACGATGTTGCACCGACCAGTTAAAAAAAAAACTGTGACCCTCCAACCTAAACCATTTCTTTTCGTCCATGAACCTATCTACGGATCTCTTAAACGCCCCCAAACTAGGCGCATTTACTACTGATGCTGGCAGGGCATTCCAATCCCTCACCACCCTCTGGGTAAAGAACCTACCCCTGACATCGGTTCTATAACTACCCCCCCTCAATTTAAAGCCATGCCCCCTCGTGCTGGATTTCTCCATCAGAGGAAAAAGGCTATCACTATCCACCCTATCTAAACCTCTAATCATCTTATATGTTTCAATAAGATCCCCTCTTAGCCGCCGCCTTTCCAGCGAAAACAATCCCAAATCCCTCAGCCTCTCCTCATAGGATCTCCCCTCCATACCAGGCAACATCCTGGTAAACCTCCTCTGCACCCCCTCCAAAGCCTCCACATCCCTCCTGTAATGTGGGGACCAGAACTGCACACAGTACTCCAAGTGCGGCCGCACCAGAGTTGTGTACAGTTGCAACATAACGCTACGACTCCTAAATTCAATCCCCCTACCAATAAACGCCAAGACACCATATGCCTTCTTAACAACCTTATCTACTTGATTCCCAACTTTCAGGGATCTATGCACACATACACCTAGATCCCTCTGCTCCTCCACACTATTCAAAGTCCTCCCGTTAGCCCTATACTCAACACATGGTAGGGTATTGGTGAGAGTTACAGAACAAAGGGATCTCGGGGTACAGATTGATAGCTCCATGAAAGTGGAGTCACAGGTGGATAGGGTGGTGAAGAAGGCATTCCACATGCTGGGTTTCATTGGTCAGAACATGGAATAGAGGAGTTGGGACGTCTTGTTGGAGTTGTACAAGACATTGGTGAGACCACACTTGGAATGCTGTGTATAGTTCTGGTCACCCTTATAAAAAGGAGATTATTAAGCTAGAAAGTGTGCAGAAAAGAATTACTGGGATGCTATGGGGTCCTGATGGTTTGAGTTATAATGAGAGGCTGGATACTCTGGGACCTTTTTTCCCTTGAGTTGGCTTAGTGGTGTTCTTCTAGAGGTCTCTAAAATAATGAGAGCATGGATATAGCAGCTTTATAGAACCTTAGTTAGGCCGCACTTGGAATATAGTGTTCAATTCTGATCGACACACTATCAGAAAGATGTGGAGAATTTGGAGAGGGTTCAGAAAAGATTTACCAGGATGTTGCCTGGTATGGAGGGCATTAGCTCTGAGGAGAGATTGGAGAAACTTGCTTTGTTCTCACTGGAACGACGGAGGTTGAGGGGCGACCTGATAGAATTCTACAAGATTATGAGGGGCATGGACAGAGTGGATAGTCAGAAGCTTTTTACCAGGGTGGAAGATTCAAAATCTAGGGGGCACAGGTTTAAGGTGTGAGGGGCAAGGTTTAAAGGAGATGTACAAGGCAAGTTTTTTTACACAGAGGGTGGTGGGTGCCTGGAACTCGCTGCCGGGGGAGGTAGTGGAAGCGGATACGATAGTGAGTTTTACGGAACGTCTGGACAAATACATGAATAGGATGGGAATAGAGGGATATGGTCCCCGGAAGGGTAGGGGGTTTTAGTTCAGTCGGGCAGCATGGTTGGTGCAGGCTTGGAGGGCCGAATGGCCTGTTCCTGTGCTGTAATTCTCTTTGTTTTTTGAGAAGCTCGTCAACATCTTTTCCAAAAGGGAGGGGAGTCTAAAACTAGAAGACATAGGTTTAAGGTGAGAGGGGAGAGGGTCCAGAGGGCAATTCTTTTCACACATAGGGTGGTGAGGGATTGGAACAAGCTGCCAGAGGTCGGAGTAGAAGCGGACACAATTTTATATTTTAAAAAGCATTTAGACAGTTATTCTGGTAAGATTGGTATGGAGGGATTTGGGCCAAACGCAAGGCATTTGATACGAGCTTAATGGTAAAAACTGGGTGGCAGGGAAAAGTTGGGCCAAAGGGCCCATTTGTATCTGAGCTCTGTTTTCTGCCCGGAAACCATTTCTCAATCCATCCCAGTATTTTCCAAATTTGTGGATTGGACACAGTAAATTGCCGTTTCCTGTCCAAAGCTGTGTTGGTTCGGTGGATTAAGGTAAATGTGTGGGGTTACGGGGATAGGGCTGGGTCAAGGGCCTTGGTAAGATACTGTGTCAGAGAGTCAGTACAGACTCGATGGGCTGAATGGTCTCCTTCTGCACTGCAGGGATTCTGTGACTCTACTATTATGATCCCTTTGTCATTTGAAGCTTCCAGCTAAAATGCTGACAATGCTGCCTATTTCTGTGCACTTTGGCAAATGTTCTGTCTCATCACCGGGTGACACGGTGGCACAGTGGTTAGCACTGCTGACTCACAGCGCCAGGGATCTGGGTTCGATTCCCCGCCTCGAGTGACTGTCTGTGTGGAGTTTGCACGTTTGCTAAATTGCCCCTTAGTGTCAGGGGGATTCGGGCCTGGGTGGGATTACTGTCGGGGCAGGCTTGTTGGGCTGAATGGCCTCATTCTGCAGTGTAGGAATTCTATGACTCTTGGATCTTAAATGGTTGATAAAGAGTGAAACTGAGACACAAACTGGGGCTTGGCAGCAGCAGACAGAATGGGAATCATTGCATCCTGCAGGGATTTTTATTACAGAATCAATTTCAGAAAATTTACAACTCAAAATCCACAACAGCAAAGTGTGGGATTGCAAACTTGGAATGATTAGCCCAGGGCTAAAGTTTAAAAGCTACAGATTGACATTCAGAAACAAGAGATGGCCTCACATCTTCAATTCTGTGATTGTCTGCCATCTCCTGCTCTGAATATTACAAAATCTCTGCCCCCTTCATGCGTCTGGAGACTTTGAAAGTTACGCAGACATTGATAAAACGTTCCTTTATCTCAAGGCATCTCCTGTGAAATACTCAACTTCTGCAAAGAGACACAATCTAATTGACACTTTCTGAATCTCCTTTCAAACAACCTCCCAACCCCACTGTGCAGGATGCAGGAATGTCACCTTTTGTCACATTCCCCAACACAATTGTTGACACGTTTTCGGGACAGGAAAAGTAGATTCAACTGACAGATTCTGAGCCCCAGGTTGAATCTTTAAGATGTAAAAATGAACTGAAAGCCCAGGTCTCTCTGTTCCTGCAACTATTTTAACATTGACCCATTGATTTTAAATTGCTTCTCCTGTGTGTAAAATACCATCCATCAACTTCAGGTTTGAACATTAATAAGCGACTGAGCATCAACTGTGAATTATAGAAGGTAGTTCCAAACTAATATCACACCTGGTGTGGCAAAGTGTTCCTGAATTTCACTCCGAAAAGTCTAAAACCCTAAACATTGTCTAAAATCCAATGTCCCCCAAGTCCTGTCCCCATCAAACACTCCCAGGACAGGTACAGCACAGGGTTAGGTACAGAGTATAGCTCCCTGGACACTGTCCCCATTAAACACTCGCAGGACTGGGACAGCACGGGGTTAGATACAGAGTAAAGCTCCCTCTCCACTATCCCCATAAAACACTTCCAGGAGAGATACGGCATGGGGTTAGATACAGAGCAAAACTCCCTCTACACTGTCCCCCATCAAACACACCCAGGACAGGTTCAGCACGTGTTTAGATAGAGTGAAGCTCCCTATACACTGTCCCCATCAAACACTCCCAGGACAGGTACAGCACGGGGTTAGATACAGAGTAAAGCTCCCTCTATACTGTCCCCCATCAAACACTCCCAGGACAGGTACAGCACGGGGTTCGATACAGAGTAAAGCTCCCTCTCCACTGTCCCCATAAAACACTTCCAGGAGAGATACAGCACGGGGTTAGATACAGAGCAAAGCTCCCTCTACACTGTCCCCCATCAAACACACCCAGGACAGATACAGCACGTGTTTAGATACAGAGTGAAGCTCCCTCTACACTGTCCCACATCAAACACTCCCAGGACATATACAGCACAGGGTTAGATACAGAGTAAAGCTCCCTCTACACTATCCCCATCAAACACTCCCAGGACAGGTACAGCACAGGTTTAGATACAGAGTGAAGCTCCCTATACACTGTCCCCATCATATAATCCAATGACAGACACAGCATGGTGCTAGATTAAAGGAAAAGCTGCCTCCACATTGTGCACATCAAACACACCCAGGACAGGTACAGCACGGGGTTAGATACAGCTCAAATCTTCCTCTCCATTTTGCCCCATCATTCTGTGGGTGTGTGTGTGAGAGAATGTGTGTGTGAGAGAGAGTGTGTGTATGTGTGAGAGAGTGTGTGTGAGAGAGAGAGTGTGTGTGAGAGAGAGAGTGTGTGCGAGAGAGAGAGTGTGTGCGAGAGAGAGTGTGTGTGCGAGAGAGAGAGAGTGTGTGCGAGAGAGAGTGTGTGTGCGAGAGAGAGTGTGTGTGCGTGAGAGAGAGTGTGTGTGTGAGAGAGTATATGTTTGTGAGTGTATGTGTGAGAGAGAGTGTGTGTGAGAGAGAGATAGAGTGTGTGAGAGAGAGAGTGTGTGCGAGAGAGAGTGTGTGTGTGTGAGAGAGAGTGTGTGTTTGAGAGAGAGTGTGTGCGAGAGAGAGTGTGTGTGAGAGAGAGACTGTGCGTGAGAGAGAGTGTGTTAGAGAGAGTGTGTGTGCGAGAAAGAGTGTGTGTGTGAGAGACAGGCTGTGTGTGAGAGACAGGCTGTGTGTGAGAGAGTGTGTGAGAGAGTGTGTGCGAGAGAGAGAGTGTGTGTGTGAGAGAGAGTGCGTGTGAGTGAGAGTGTGTGTGTGAGAGAGAGTGTGTGTGTGTGAGAGTGTGTGTGAGAGTGAGAGTGTGTGGGAGAGTGAGAGTGTGTGTGAGAGAGAAACCGTGTGTGTGAGAGAGCGTGTGTGTGTGTGAGAGAGAGAGTGTGTGTGAGAGAGAGAATGTGTGTGAGAGAGAGTGTGTGTGTGTGAGAGAGAGAGTTTTCGAGAGAGAGTTTTCGAGAGAGAGAGTGTGTGTGAGTGTGTGAGAGAGTGTGTGTGTGTGAGAGAGAGAGTTTTCGAGAGAGTGTGTGCGAGAGAGAGAGTGTGTGTGAGAGAGACCGTTTGTGTGAGAGAGAGTGTGTGTGAGAGAGAGAGTGTGTGTGAGAGAGAGAGTGTGTGTGAGAGAGAGAGTGTGCGAGAGTGTGTGTGTGAGAGAGTGTGTGTGTGAGAGAGAGAGAGTGTGTGTGAGAGAGTGTGTGCGAGAGAGAGAGCGTGTGCGAGAGAGAGAGCGTGTGTGTGAGAGAGAGCGTGTACAAGAGAGAGCGAGCGCGTGAGAGAGTGCGTGTGTGTGTATGAGACAGTGTGTGTGCGAGAGAGAGTGTGTGTGCGAGAGAGAGTGTGTGTGTGAGAGAGAGTCTGTGTGTGAGAGAGAGTCTGTGTGTGAGAGAGAGTGTGTGTGTGAGAGAGAGTGTGTGTGTGAGAGGGAGTGTGTGTGTGAGAGGGAGTGTGTGTGTGAGAGGGAGTGTGTGTGTGAGAGGGAGTGTGTGTGTGAGAGGGAGTGTGTGTGTGAGAGGGAGTGTGTGTGTGAGAGGGAGTGTGTGTGTGAGAGGGAGTGTGTGTGTGAGAGGGAGTGTGTGTGTGAGAGAGAGTGTGTGTGTTTGAGAGAGAGTGTATGTGTGAGAGAGAGAGAGTATGTGTGAGAGAGAAAGTGTGTGTGACAGAGCGAAAGAGCATGTGTGTGAGAGAGAGAGTGCGTAAGAGATAGTGTATGTGTGTGTGAGAGACAGAGAGAGCATGTGTGTGTGTGTGTGCCTGAGAGTGTGTAAGGAGAGCGTGTGTGTGACCTGATCTTCCTCTACAGTCTATCAGTAACTGAAACACGGGATTAGATGCAAAGTAAAGCTCCCTCGACACTGATCCCATCAAACACTCCCAGGAAAGGTACAGGTACAGCACAGAGTTCGATACAGATTAAAGCTCTCTCTACACTGTTCCCATCAAACGCTCCCAGGACAGATACAGCACGGGGTTAGATACAGAGTAAAGCTCCCTCTACACTGTTCCCATCAAACACTCCCAGGACAGATACAGGAAGTGGTTAGATACAGAGTAAATCTCCCACTTCACTGTTCCATCAAACACTCCCAGGACAGAAACAGCACGGGGTTAGATACAGAGAAAAGGTCCCTCGACACTGTCCCCATCAAATACTCCCAGGACAGGTACAGCACAGGGTTAGATACAGAGTAAAGCTCCCTCCACAATATCCCCATCAGACAAACCAAGGACAGGTACAGCACGGGATTAGATAGAGAGGAAAGCTCCCTCAACACTGTCCCCATGAAACACTCCCAGGACAGGTACAGCACGGGGTTAGATACAGAGTAGATCTCCCTCTCCACTGTCCCCATCAAACACTCCCAGGACATGTACAGCACGGGTTAAGATACAGAGTGAAGCTCCCTCGACAATGTCCCCATCAAACACACCCAGGACAGGTACAGCACGTGTTTAGATACAGAGTGAAGCTCCCTCTACACTGTCCCCCATCAAACACTCCCAGGACAGGTACAGCACGGGATTAGATACAGAGTAAAGCTCCCTCTACACTGTCCCCATCAAACACACCCAGGACAGGTACAGCACAGGTTTAGATACAGAGTGAAGCTCCCTATACACTGTCCCCATCAAATAATCCAATGACATATACAGCATGGTGCTAGATTAAAGGAAAAGCTGCCTCCACATTGTGCACATCAAACACACCCAGGACAGGTACAGCACGGGAGAGAAAGTGTGTGTGAGAGAGAGTGTGTGTGTGAGAGAGAGAGAGTGTGTGTGAGAGAGTGTGTGCGAGAGAGAGAGCGTGTGCGAGAGAGAGAGCGTGTGTGTGAGAGAGAGCGTGTACAAGAGAGAGCGAGCGCGTGAGAGAGTGCGTGTGTGTGTATGAGACAGTGTGTGTGCGAGAGAGAGTGTGTGTGCGAGAGAGAGTGTGTGTGTGAGAGAGAGTCTGTGTGTGAGAGAGAGTCTGTGTGTGAGAGAGAGTGTGTGTGTGAGAGAGAGTGTGTGTGTGAGAGGGAGTGTGTGTGTGAGAGGGAGTGTGTGTGTGAGAGGGAGTGTGTGTGTGAGAGGGAGTGTGTGTGTGAGAGGGAGTGTGTGTGTGAGAGGGAGTGTGTGTGTGAGAGGGAGTGTGTGTGTGAGAGGGAGTGTGTGTGAGAGGGAGTGTGTGTGTGAGAGGGAGTGTGTGTGTGAGAGGGAGTGTGTGTGTTTGAGAGAGAGTGTATGTGTGAGAGAGAGAGAGTATGTGTGAGAGAGAAAGTGTGTGTGGCAGAGCGAAAGAGCATGTGTGTGAGAGAGAGAGTGCGTAAGAGATAGTGTATGTGTGTGTGAGAGACAGAGAGAGCATGTGTGTGTGTGTGTGCCTGAGAGTGTGTAAGGAGAGCGTGTGTGTGACCTGATCTTCCTCTACAGTCTATCAGTAACTGAAACACGGGATTAGATGCAAAGTAAAGCTCCCTCGACACTGATCCCATCAAACACTCCCAGGAAAGGTACAGGTACAGCACAGAGTTCGATACAGAGTAAAGCTCTCTCTACACTGTTCCCATCAAACGCTCCCAGGACAGATACAGCACGGGGTTAGATACAGAGTAAAGCTCCCTCTACACTGTTCCCATCAAACACTCCCAGGACAGATACAGGAAGTGGTTAGATACAGAGTAAATCTCCCACTTCACTGTTCCATCAAACACTCCCAGGACAGAAACAGCACGGGGTTAGATACAGAGAAAAGGTCCCTCTACACTGTCCCCATCAAATACTCACAGGAAAGGTACAGCACAGGGTTAGATACAGAGTAAAGCTCCCTCTACACTGTCCCCATCAAACACTCCCAGGACAGGTACAGCACGGGGTTAGATACAGAGTAAAGCTCCCTCCACACTGTCCCCATCAAACACACTCAGGACAGGTGCAGCACGGGGTTAGATACAGAGTAAAGCTCCCTCTACACTGTCCCATCAAACACTCCCAGGACAGGTACAGCACGGGGTTAGATACAGAGTAAAGCTCCCTCGACACTGTCCCCATCAAACACTCCCAGGACAGGTACAGCACGGGGTTAGATACAGAGTAAAGCTCCCTCTAAACTGTCCCCCATCAAACACTCCCAGGACAGGTACAGCACGGGGTTAGATACAGAGTAAAGCTCCCTCTACACTGTCCCATCAAACACTCCCAGGACAGGTACAGCACGGGGTTAGATACAGAGTAAAGCTCCCTCGACACTGTCCCCATCAAACAGTCCCAGGACAGGTACAGCACGGGGTTAGATACAGAGTTAAGCTCCCTCTAAACTGTCCCCCATCAAACACTCCCAGGACAGGTACAGCACGGGGTTAGATACAGAGTAAAGCTCCCTCTACACTGTCCCATCAAACACTCCCAGGACAGGTACAGCACGGGGTTAGATACAGAGTAAAGCTCCCTCGACACTGTCCCCATCAAACACTCCCAGGACAGGTACAGCACGGGGTTAGATACAGAGTAAAGCTCCCTCTAAACTGTCCCCCATCAAACACTCCCAGGACAGGTACAGCACGGGGTTAGATACAGAGTAAAGCTCCCTCTACACTGTCCCCATGAAACACTCCCAGGACAGGTGCAGCACGGGGTTAGATACAGAGTAAAGCTCCCTCTACACTGTCCCCATGAAACACTCCCAGGACAGGTACAGCACGGGGTTAGATACAGAGTAAAGCTCCCTCTACAATATCCCCATCAGACACACCCAGGATAGGTACAGCATGGGTTTAGATACAGAGTGAAGCTCCCTCGACACTGTCCCCATCAAACACTCCCAGGACAGGTACAGCATGGGTTTAGATACAGAGTGAAGCTCCCTATACACTGTCCCCATCAAATAATCCAATGACAGATACAGCATGGTGCTAGATTTAAGGAAAAGCTGCCTCCACATTGTGCACATCAAACACACCCAGGACAGGTACAGCACGGGGTTAGATACAGCTCAAATCTTCCTCTACATTTTGCCCCATCATTGTGTGTGTGTGTGAGAATGTGTGTGTGAGAGAATGTGTGTGTGTGTGAGAGAGAGAGAGTGTGTGTGTGTGTGAGAGAGTGTGTGCGAGAGAAAGAGTGTGTGAGAAAGTGTGTGTGTGAGAGAGTGTGTGCGAGAGAGAGTTTGTCTGAGAGAGAGTGTGTGTGAGAGAGAGTGTGTGTGAGAGAGTGTGTGCGAGAGAGTGTGTGCGAGAGAGAGAGTGTGCGTGTGTGTGAGAGAGTGTGTGTGTGTGAGAGTGTGTGCGTGAGAGAGAGAGTATATGTTTGAGAGAGATTGTATGTGTGAGAGAGAGAGGGTATGTGTGAGAGAGTGAGTGTATGTGTGTGAGAGAGAGTGTATGTGTGTGAGAGAGTGAGTGTATGTGTGCATGTGTGTGAGAGTGTGCCAGTGAGAGAGAGTGCATGGGTGAGAGTGTGTGAGCGTGAAAGTGTGTGTGAGAGAATGTGTGTGAGAAAGTGTGTGAGAGAGAAAGTGTGTGAGACAGAGAGAAAGAGTGTGTGTGTGTGAGAGAGAGAGTGCGTAAGAGATAGTGTATGTGTGTGTGAGAGACAGAGAGAGCATGTGTGTGTGTGTGTCTGAGAGTGTGTATGGAGAGCATGTGTGTGACCTGATCTTCCTCTACAGTCTATCAGTAACTGAAACACGGGATTAGATGCAAAGTAAAGCTCCCTCGACACTGTTCTCATCAAACACTCCCAGGACAGATACAGCACGGGCTTAGATACAGAGTAAAGCTTCCTCTACACTGTCCCCATCAAACACTCCCAGGACAGGTACAGCACGGGCTTAGATACAGAGTAAAGCTTCCTCTACACTGTCCCCATCAAACACTCCCAGGACAGGTCCAGCACGGGGTTAGATACAGAGTAAATCTCCCTCTGCACTGTTCCCATCAAACACTCCGAGGACAGGTACAGCACGGGGTTAGATACAGAGTAAAGCTTCCTCTACACTGTCCCCATCAAACACACACAGGACAGGTACAACACGGGGTTAGATACAGAGTAAAGCTTCCTCTACACTGTCCCCATCAAACACACACAGGACAGGTACAGCACAGGGTTAGATACAGAGTAAAGCTTCCTCTACACTGTCCCCATCAAACACACACAGGACAGGTACAGCACGGGGTTAGATACAGATAAAGCTCCCTCTGCACTGTCACTATCAAATAACTATCAAATCTCCACATCATGACTATCAAATATTCCAATGACAGATACAGCATGGGGATAGATACAGGGAAAAGCTGCCTACACATCAAACACACCCAGGACAGGTACAGCATCGGGTGAGATACAGCGTATATCTCCCTCTGCATTGTGTGTGTGTGAGAGAATGTGTGTGTGTGAGAGAGAGTGTGTGTGTGAGAGAGAATATGACTTTGTGTGTGTGTGTGAGAGGGAGAGTGTGAGAAAGAGAGACAATGTGTGATGGAGACAGAGTGCGTCTGAGAGAGTGTGTGTGTGTGTCAGAGAGAGTGTGTGTGTCTCTGAGAGTGTGAGAGAGTGTGTGTGTGAGAGAGAGCGTGTGTGTGTGAGAGAGTGTGTGTCTGTGTGTGTGAGAGAGTGTGTGTGTCTGAGAGTGTGAGAGAGAGTGTGTGTGAGAGAGAGAGAGCGTGTGTGTGAGAGAGAGTGTGTGTGTGTGTGAGAGAGTGTGTGTGTCTGAGTGTGTGAGAGAGTGAGTGTGCGAGAGAGAGAGAGCGTGTGTGTGAGAGAGAGTGTGTGTGTGTGTGTGAGAGAGTGTGTGTGTCTGAGTGTGTGAGAGAGTGTGTGTGCGAGAGAGAGAGCGTGTGTGTGCGTGAGATTATGTGTGTGTCTAAGAGTGTGTAAGAGAGAGAGTGTGTGTGAGCTGATCTTTTTCTACAGTCTATCGGTAACTGCAACACGATATTCTGCACCCTTTCCTCTCCTTCTCCCTGTGTACTCTATGTACAGAATGTTTTGTCTGTATAGCGCACAAGAAACAATACTTTTCACTGCATCCCAATACAAATCAATCAAATCAAATCAAATTAACACGGTGAAGTTTGGACCCTGTGGGGTGACAGTTGTCTGAATACAGATTCTATCTTATTGTAACATTCAGGTACCACGTGTACTGAGCTCACCAGCGTTCTGTCTGTATTGTGTGAATCCAGTCTTGAAATATCCACTCATGTTGCTAATTCTGCCAAGACAGAAACAGAAAGAGTGTTTGAATTCTCCGTGATTAGACCCCTTAACGATAAACAACATGGTGGATGAGAGGGATAGAGAGGGAGAGGGAGAGAGAGAGAGGAAGAGAGAGAGATGGAGCGATGCAGAGTAACAGAGAGATAGGGAGAGGGAGCAATGCAGAGAGTAACAGTGAGACAGTGAGGAATAGAGATTAATTCAGATGGATAGTGAGTGACAGGGGAGTCCGAGACGCTACATAAGCAAGGTAAAGATTTGAAAATGGAGGAGTGTTTCTTACCCACTTTTAAAAGACAATCCACACTCACACCAGTCACATTTCACACTCTCTGCTCAGTCCTGTGTTTTGGGGGTGTTGAGTGTGGGATCAGTGTTTGCTTTTCTCAAACCGCACTGATATTCCCAACAAGGGCAAGACGTTTCAGTGTTTAAAAATGTAAACATTTAAAAACAAAAGCAGACAGGATTTGGTTAAATCTCACGGGATCCAGGGTGAGGTAGCCAAATGGATATAAAATAGGCTTGATGACAGAAGACAGAGGGTGGTTGTAGAGGGTTGTTTTTTTGGTCAAACTGGAGGCCTGTGACCAGCGGGGTGCCTCAGGGATCGGTGCTGGGTCCACTGTTATTTGTCATTTATATTAATGAATTGGATGAGAATTTAGGAGGCATGGTTTGTAAGTTTGCAGTTGACACCAAGATTTGTGGCATAGTGGACAGTGAAGAAGGTTATCTCGGGTTGCAATGGGATCTTGATCAATTGGGCCAGTGGGCTGTTGAATGGCAGATGGAGTTTAATTTAGATAAATGCGAGGTGATACATTTTGGTGGATCGAACCAACACAGGACTTACTCAGTTAATGGTAGGGTGTTGGTGAGAGTTACAGAACAAAGGGATCTCGGGGTACAGATTGATAGCTCCTTGAAAGTGGGGTCACAGGTGGATATAGTGGTGAAGAAGGCATTCCACATGCTTGGTTTCATTGGTCAGAACATGGAATACAGGAGTTGGGACGAGTTGTTGAAGTTGTACAAGACATTGGTAAGAGCACACTTGGAATGCTGTGTATTGTTCTGGTCACCCTCATAGAAAGGAGATGATTAAGCTGGAAAGTGTGCAGAAAAGAATTACTGGGATGCCAAGGGGTCCTGATGGTTTGAGTTATAATGAGAGGCTGGATACTCTGGGACTTTTCTTCCCTTGAGTTGGCTTAGTGGTGTTCTTCTAGAGGTCTCTAAAATAATGAGGGCATGGATATAGCAGCTTTATAGAACCTTAGTTAGGCCGCACTTGGAATATAGTGTTCAATTCTGATCGACACACGACCAGAAAGATGTGGAGAATTTGGAGAGGGTTCAGAAAAGATTTACCAGGATGTTACCTGGTAAATGTTACCTGGTATGGAGGGCATTAGCTCTGAGGAGAGATTGGAGAAACTTGGTTTGTTCTCACTGGAACGACGGAGGTTGAGGGGCGACCTGATAGAATTCTACAAGATTATGAGGGGCATGGACAGAGTGGATAGTCAGAAGCTTTTTACCAGGGTGGAAGATTCAAAATCTAGGGGGCACAGGTTTAAGGTGTGAGGGGCAAGGTTTAAAGGAGATGTACAAGGCAAGTTTTTTTACACAGAGGGTGGTGGGTGCCTGGAACTCGCTGCCGGGGGAGGTAGTGGAAGCGGATACGATAGTGAGTTTTACGGAACGTCTGGACAAATACATGAATAGGATGGGAATAGAGGGATATGGTCCCCGGAAGGGTAGGGGGTTTTAATTCAGTCGGGCAGCATGGTTAGTGCAGGCTTGGAGGGCCGAATGGCCTGTTCCTGTGCTGTAATTCTCTTTGTTCTTTGAGAAGCTCGTCAACATCTTTTCCAAAAGGGAGGGGAGTCTAAAACTAGAAGACATAGGTTTAAGGTGAGAGGGGAGAGGGTCCAGAGGGCAATTCTTTTCACACATAGGGTGGTGAGGGATTGGAACAAGCTGCCAGAGGTCGGAGTAGAAGCGGACACAATTTTATATTTTAAAAAGCATTTAGACAGTTATTCTGGTAAGATTGGTATGGAGGGATTTGGGCCAAACGCAAGGCATTTGATACGAGCTTAATGGTAAAAACTGGGTGGCAGGGAAAAGTTGGGCCAAAGGGCCCATTTGTATCTGAGCTCTGTTTTCTGCCCGGAAACCATTTCTCAATCCATCCCAGTATTTTCCAAATTTGTGGATTGGACACAGTAAATTGCCGTTTCCTGTCCAAAGCTGTGTTGGTTCGGTGGATTAAGGTAAATGTGTGGGGTTACGGGGATAGGGCTGGGTCAAGGGCCTTGGTAAGATACTGTGTCAGAGAGTCAGTACAGACTCGATGGGCTGAATGGTCTCCTTCTGCACTGCAGGGATTCTGTGACTCTACTATTAAGATCCCTTTGTCATTTGAAGCTTCCAGCTAAAATGCTGACAATGCTGCCTAACTCTGTGCACTTTGGCAAACGTTCTGTCTCATCACCGGGTGACACGGTGGCACAGTGGTTAGCACTGCTGACTCACAGCGCCAGGGATCTGGGTTCGATTCCCCGCCTCGAGTGACTGTCTGTGTGGAGTTTGCACGTTTGCTAAATTGCCCCTTAGTGTCAGGGGGATTCGGGCCTGGGTGGGATTACTGTCGGGGCAGGCTTGTTGGGCTGAATGGCCTCATTCTGCAGTGTAGGAATTCTATGACTCTTGGATCTTAAATGGTTGATAAAGAGTGCAACTGAGACACAAACTGGGGCTTGGCAGCAGCAGACAGAATGGGAATCATTGCATCCTGCAGGGATTTTTATTACAGAATCAATTTCAGAAAATTTACAACTCAAAATCCACAACAGCAAAGTGTGGGATTGCAAACTTGGAATGATTAGCCCAGGACGAAAGTTTAAAAGCTACAGATTGACATTCAGAAACAAGAGATGGCCTCACATCTTCAATTCTGTGATTGTCTGCCATCTCCTGCTCTGAATATTACAAAATCTCTGCCCCCTTCATGCGTCTGGAGACTTTGAAAGTTACGCAGACATTGGTAAAACGTTCCTTTATCTCAAGGCATCTCCTGTGAAATACTCAACTTCTGCAAAGAGACACAATCTAATTGACACTTTCTGAATCTCCTTTCAAACAACCTCCCAACCCCATTGTGCAGGATGCAGGAATGGCACCTTTTGTCACATTCCCCAACACAATTGTTGACACGTTTTCGGGACAGGAAAAGTAGATTCAACTGACAGATTCTGAGCCCCAGGTTGAATCTTTAAGATGTAAAAATGAACTGAAAGCCCAGGTCTCTCTGTTCCTGCAACTATTTTAACATTGACCCATTGATTTTAAATTGCTTCTCCTGTGTGTAAAATACCATCCATCAACTTCAGGTTTGAACATTAATAAGCGACTGAGCATCAACTGTGAATTATAGAAGGTAGTTCCAAACTAATATCACACCTGGTGTGGCAACGTGTTCCTGAATTTCACTCCAAAAAGTCTAAAACCCTAAACATTGTCTAAAATCCAATGTCCCCCAAGTCCTGTCCCCATCAAACACTCCCAGGACAGGTACAGCACAGGGTTAGGTACAGAGTATAGCTCCCTGGACACTGTCCCCATTAAACACTCCCAGGAAAAATACAGCACGGGGTTCAATACAGAGTAAAGGTCCCTCGACACTGTCTCCATCAAACACTCGCAGGACAGGGACAGCACGGGGTTCGATACAGAGTAAAGCTCCCTGGACACTGTCCCCATTAAACACTCGCAGGACTGGGACAGCACGGGGTTAGATACAGAGTAAAGCTCCCTCTACACTGTCCCCCATCAAACACACCCAGGACAGGGACAGCACGGGGTTCGATACAGAGTAAAGCTCCCTCTCCACTATCCCCATAAAACACTTCCAGGAGAGATACAGCATGGGGTTAGATACAGAGCAAAACTCCCTCTACACTGTCCCCCATCAAACACACCCAGGACAGGTTCAGCACGTGTTTAGATAGAGTGAAGCTCCCTATACACTGTCCCCATCAAACACTCCCAGGACAGGTACAGCACGGGGTTAGATACAGAGTAAAGCTCCCTCTATACTGTCCCCCATCAAACACTCCCAGGACAGGTACAGCACGGGGTTCGATACAGAGTAAAGCTCCCTCTCCACTGTCCCCATAAAACACTTCCAGGAGAGATACAGCACGGGGTTAGATACAGAGCAAAGCTCCCTCTGCACTGTCCCCCATCAAACACACCCAGGACAGATACAGCACGTGTTTAGATACAGAGTGAAGCTCCCTCTACACTGTCCCCCATCAAACACTCCCAGGACATATACAGCACAGGGTTAGATACAGAGTAAAGCTCCCTCTACACTATCCCCATCAAACACTCCCAGGACAGGTACAGCACAGGTTTAGATACAGAGTGAAGCTCCCTATACACTGTCCCCATCATATAATCCAATGACAGACACAGCATGGTGCTAGATTAAAGGAAAAGCTGCCTCCACATTGTGCACATCAAACACACCCAGGACAGGTACAGCACGGGGTTAGATACAGCTCAAATCTTCCTCTCCATTTTGCCCCATCATTCTGTGGGTGTGTATGTGAGAGAATGTGTGTGTGAGAGAATGTGTGTGTGAGAGAGAGTGTGTGTATGTGTGAGAGAGTGTGTGTGAGAGAGAGAGTGTGTGTGAGAGAGAGAGTGTGTGCGAGAGAGAGAGTGTGTGCGAGAGAGAGAGAGTGTGTGCGAGAGAGAGTGTGTGTGCGAGAGAGAGTGTGTGTGCGAGAGAGAGAGCGTGTGCGTGAGAGAGAGTGTGTGTGTGAGAGAGTATATGTTTGTGAGTGTATGTGTGAGAGAGAGTGTGTGTGAGAGAGAGATAGAGTGTGTGAGAGAGAGAGTGTGTGCGAGAGAGAGTGTGTGTGTGTGAGAGAGAGTGTGTGTTTGAGAGAGAGTGTGTGCGAGAGAGAGTGTGTGTGAGAGAGAGACTGTGCGTGAGAGAGAGTGTGTTAGAGAGAGTGTGTGTGTGAGAAAGAGTGTGTGTGTGAGAGACAGGCTGTGTGTGAGAGACAGGCTGTGTGTGAGAGAGTGTGTGAGAGAGTGTGTGCGAGAGAGAGAGTGTGTGTGTGAGAGAGAGTGCGTGTGAGTGAGAGTGTGTGTGTGAGAGAGAGTGTGTGTGTGTGAGAGTGTGTGTGAGAGTGAGAGTGTGTGGGAGAGTGAGAGTGTGTGTGAGAGAGAAACCGTGTGTGTGAGAGAGCGTGTGTGTGTGTGAGAGAGAGAGTGTGTGTGAGAGAGAGAATGTGTGTGAGAGAGAGAGTGTGTGTGTGTGAGAGAGAGAGTTTTCGAGAGAGAGTTTTCGAGAGAGAGAGTGTGTGTGTGTGTGAGAGAGAGTGTGTGTGTGTGAGAGAGAGAGTTTTCGAGAGAGTGTGTGCGAGAGAGAGAGTGT
>NW_027592028.1:37500-42500 GCF_964213995.1 Mustelus asterias
AGTGGACAGTGAAGAAGGATATCTCGGGTTGCAATGGGATCTTGATCAATTGGGCCAGTGGGCTGTTGAATGGCAGATGGAGTTTAATTTAGATAAATGCAAGGTGATACATTTTGGTGGATCGAACCAACACAGGACTTACTCAGTTAATGGTAGGGTGTTGCTGAGAGTTACAGAACAAAGAGATCTCGGGGGTACAGATTGACAGCTCCTTGAAAGTGGAGTCACAGGTGGATAGAGTGGTGAAGAAGGCATTCCACATGCTTGGTTTCATTGGTCAGAACATGGAATACAGGAGTTGGGACGTCTTGTTGAAGTTGTACAAGACATTGGTAAGACCACACTTGGAATGCTGTGTATTGTTCTGGTCACCCTTATAAAAAGGACATTATTAAGCAAGAAAGTGTGCAGAAAAGAATGACTGGGATGCTATGGGGTCCTGATGGTTTGAGTTATAATGAGAGGCTGGATACTCTGGGACTTTTTTTCCCTTGAGTTGGCTTAGTGGTGTTCTTATAGAGGTCTCTAAAATAATGAGGGCATGGATACAGCAGCTTTACAGAACCTTAGTTAGGCCGCACTTGGAATATAGTGTTCAATTCTGATCGACACACGACCAGAAAGATGTGGAGAATTTGGAGAGGGTTCAGAAAAGATTTACCAGGATGTTGCCTGGTATGGAGGGCATTAGCTCTGAGGAGAGATTGGAGAAACTTGGTTTGTTCTCACTGGAACGACGGAGGTTGAGGGGCGACCTGATAGAATTCAACAAGATTATGAGAGGCATGGACAGAGTGGATAGTCAGAAGCTTTTTACCAGGGTTGAAGAGTCAATTACTAGGGGGCACAGGTTTAAGGTGTGAGGGGCAAGGTTTAAAGGAGATGTACGAGGCAGGTTTTTTACACAGAGGGTGGTGGGTGCCTGGAACTCGCTGCCGGGGGAGGGAGTGGAAACGGATACGATAGTGAGTTTTACGGAACGTCTGGACAAATACATGAATAGGATGGGAATAGAGGGATATGGTCCCCGGAAGGGTAGGGGGTCTTAGTTCAGTCGGGCAGCATGGTTGGTGCAGGCATGGAGGGCCGAAGGGACTGTTCCTGTGCTGTAATTCCTGTCCCCATCAAACACTTCCAGGACAGGTACAGCACAGGGTTAGGTACAGAGTAAAGCTCCCTCGACACTGTCCCCATTAAACACTCGCAGGACAGGGACAGCACGGGTTTAGATCCAGAGTGAAGCTCCCTCTACACTGTCCCCATCAAACACTCCCAGGACAGGTACAGCACGGGGTTAGATACAGAGTAAAGCTCCCTCTACACTGTCCCCATCAAACACTCCCAGGACAGGTACAGCACAGGGTTAGATACAGAGTAAAGCTCCCTCTGCACTATCCCCATCAAACACTCGCAGGACAGGGACAGCACGGGTTTAGATCCAGAGTGAAGCTCCCTCTACACTGTCCCCATCAAACACTCCCAGGACAGATACAGCACGGGGTTAGATACAGAGTGAAGCTCCCTTGACACTGTCCCCATCAAACACTCACAGGACAGGTACAGCACGGGGTTAGGTACAGAGTAAAGCTCCCTCGACACTGTCCCCATTAAACACTCGCAGGACAGGGACAGCACGGGTTTAGATCCAGAGTGAAGCTCCCTCTACACTGTCCCCATCAAACACTCCCAGGACAGATACAGCACGGGGTTAGATACAGAGTGAAGCTCCCTCGACACTGTCCCCATCAAACACTCCCAGGACAGGTACAGCACGGGGTTAGATACAGAGTGAAGCTCCCTCGACACTGTCCCCATCAAACACTCCCGGGACAGGTACAGCACGGGGTTCGATACAGCTCAAATCTTCCTCGACATTTTGCACCATCATTGTGTGTGTGTGTGTGTGTGTGAGAGAATGTGTGTGCGAGAGAGAGAGAGTGTGTGTGTGTGAGAGAGAGAGATTGTGTGAGAGAGAGTGTGCGAGAGAGTGTGAGTGTGTGAGAGAGAGAGTGTGTGTGTGAGAGAGTGTGTGTGCGAGAGAGAGAGTGCGAGAGTGAGAGTGTGTGCGAGAGTGAGTGTGTGCGAGAGAGAGTGTGTGCGAGAGAGCGTGTGTGCGAGAGAGAGTGTGTGCGAGAGAGAGTGTGTGCGAGAGAGAGTGTGTGTGTGTGTGAGAGAGATTGTGTGCGAGAGAGTGTGTGCGAAAGTGTGTGTATGAGAGAGAGTGTGTGTATGAGAGAGCGTGTGTGAGAGAGTGTGTGCGAGAGAGTGTGTGCGTGTGAGAGAGAGAGTGTGTGCGAGAGAGCGTGTGCGTGAGAGAGAGAGTGTGTGCGTGAGAGAGAGTGTGTGCGTGAGAGAGAGTGTGTGCGTGAGAGAGAGTGTGTGCGTGAGAGAGAGTGTGTGCGTGACAGAGAGAGAGAGAGTGTGTGTGAGAGACAGTGTGTGCGAGAGTGAGAGTGTGTGTCTGAGAGAGAGTGTGCGTGTGCGAGAGAGAGTGTGTGTGAGAGACAGTGTGTGCGAGAGTGAGAGTGTGTGTGTGAGAGAGAGTGTGCGTGTGAGAGAGAGTGTGTGTGTGTGAGGGAGAGTATATGTTTGAGAGAGTGGATGTGTGAGAGAGAGAGTGTATGTGTGTGAGAGAGAGAGTGTATGTGTGTGAGAGAGAGAGTGTATGTGTGTGAGAGAGTGAGTGTATGTGTGTGTGAGAGAGTGAGTGTATGTGTGTGAGAGTGTGACAGTGAGAGAGAATGCGTGGGTGAGAGTGTGTGAGCGTGAAAGTGTGTGTGAGAGAATGTGTGTGAGAGGGAAAGTGTGTGTGAGAGACAGAGAGAGCATGTGTGTGTGTGTGTGTGTGTGTGTGTGTCTGAGAGTGTGTAAGGAGAGCGTGTGTGTGACCTGATCTTCCTCTACAGTCGATCAGTAACTGAAACACGGGATTAGATGCAAAATAAAGAGTCTTCACTCCCGCACTCTCACACACATTCTCTCACACACACTCTCTCACACACACTCTCTCTCACACTCTCTCTCACACACTCTCTCTCACACACTCTCTCTCACACACTCTCTCTCACACACTCTCTCTCACACACTCTCTCTCACACACACACACACACACTTTCTCACACTCTCTCTCTCGCACACACACTCTCTCTCAGTCTCTCTACACTGTTCCCATCCAAAACACCCAGGACAGATACAGCACGGGGTTAGGTACAGAGTAAAGCTCCCTCTACACTGTCCCCATCAAACACGCCCAGGACAGGTACAGCACAGGGTTAGATACAGAGTAAAGCTCTCTCTACACTGTCCCCATCAAACACACCCAGGACAGGTACAGCACGGGGTTAGATACAGATTAAACCTCACTGTACACTCTCCCCATCAAACACTCCCAGGACAGGTACAGCACGGGGTGAGATACAGAGTAAATCTCCCTCTACACTGTCCCCATCCAACACACCCAGGACAGATACAGCACGGGGTGAGATACAGAGTAAAGCTTCCTCTACACTGTCCCCATCAAACACGCCCAGGACAGATACAGCACGGGGTGAGATACAGAGTAAAGCTTCCTCTACACTGTCCCCATCAAACACTCCCAGAACAGATACAGCACGGGGTTAGATATAGAGTAAAGCTCCCTCTTCACTGTCTCCATCAAATAAACCAAGGACAGATACAGCACGGGTTTAGATACAGAGTAAAGCTCCCTCTACACTGTCCCCTTCAAAACACTCCCAGGACAGGTACAGCACAGGGTTGGATACAGAGTAAAGCTCCCTCGACACTGTCCCCATCAAAACAGTCCCAGAACAGATACAGCACGGGGTTAGATATAGAGTAAATCTCCCTCTACACTGTCCCCATCAAACAAACCAAGGACAGATACAGCACGGGGTTAGATACAGAGTAAAGCTCCCTCTGCACTGGCCCATCAAACACTCCCAGGACAGGTACAGCACGGGTTTAGATACAGAGTAAAGCTCCCTCGATACTGTCCCCATCAAACACTCCCAGGACAGGGACAGCATGGGTTAGATATGGAGTAACGCTCCCTCTACAATATCCCCATCAGACAACCGAGGACAGGTACAGCACGGGGTTAGATACAGAGTAAAGCTCCCTCTACACTGTCACCATGAAACACTCCCAAGACAGATACAGCATGGGGTGAGATACAGAGTAAAGCTCACTGTACACTGTCCCCATCAAATAGTCCCAGAAAAGATACAGCACGGGGTGAGATACAGACTGAAGCTCCCTCGACACGGTCCCCATCAAACACTCCCAGGACATGTACAGCACGGGGTTAGATACAGATTAAGGCTCACTGTACACTGTCCCCATCAAACAGTCCCAGAACAGATTCAGCACGGGGTTAGATATAGAGTAAAACTCCCTCTACACTGTCCCCATCAAACTCTCCCAGCACAGGTACAGCACGGGATTTGATACAGAGTAAAGCTCCCTCGACACTGTCCCCATCAAACACTCCCAGGACAGATACAGCACGGGGTTAGATACAGAGTAAAGCTCCCTCGACACTGTCCCCATCAAACACTCCCAGGACAGGGACAGCACAGGGTGAGATACCGATAAAGCTCCCTCTACACTATCCCCATCAAACACTCCCAGGACATGTACAGCACGGGTTTAGATACAGAGTGAAGCTCCCTCGACACTGTCCCCATCAAACACTCCCAGGACAGGTACAGCACGGGGTTAGATACAGAGTGAAGCTCCCTCGACACTGTCCCCATGAAACACTCCCAGGACAGGAACAGCACGGGGTGAGATACAGAGTGAAGCTCCCTATACACTGTCCCCATCAAATAATCCAATGACAGATACAGCATGGTGCTAGATTAACTGAAAAGCTGCCTCCACATTGTGCACATCAAACACACCCAGGACAGGTACAGCACGGGGTTAGATACAGAGTAAAGCTCCCTCTACACTGTCCCCCATCATTGTGTGTGTGTGTGAGAGAATGTGTGTGTGTG
>NW_027592028.1:45000-52500 GCF_964213995.1 Mustelus asterias
GGACAGACACAGCACAGAGTTCGATACAGAGTAAAGCTCCCTCTACACTGTCCCCATCCAACACACCCAGGACAGATACAGCACGGGGTTAGATACAGAGTAAAGCTCTCTCTACACTGTCCCCATCAAACACACCCAGGACAGATACAGCACGGGGTTAGATACAGAGTAAAGCTCTCTCTACACTGTCCCCATCAAACACACCCAGGACAGATACAGCACGGGGTTAGATACAGAGTAAACCTCCCTCTACACTGTTCCCATCGAACATCCCCAGGACAGGCACAGCACGGGGTTAGATACAGATAAAGCTCCCTCTACACTGTCACTATCAAATAACTATCAAATCTCCACATCATGACGATCAAATATTCCAATGACAGATACAGCATGGGGATAGATACAGGGAAAAGCTGCCACACATCAAACACACCCAGGACAGGTACAGCATCGGGTGAGATACAGCGTAAATCTCCCTCCACATTGTGTGTGTGAGAGAGAATGTGTGTGTGAGAGAGGGAATATGAGTTTGTGTGTGTGTGTGAGAGGGAGAGTGTGAGAAAGAGAGACAATGTGTGATGGAGACAGCGTGCGTCTGAGAGAAAGTGTGTGTGTGTGTGAGAGAGAGTGTGTGTGTGAGAGAGGGTGTGTGTGAGAGAGAGAGAGTGTGTGTGTGTGAGAGAGTGTGTGTGTGAGAGAGAGAGTATGTGTGTGTCTGAGAGTGTGAGAGAGTGTATGTGTGAGAGAGAGAGAACGTGTGTGTGTGTGAGAGAGAGAGTGTGTGTGTCTGAAAGTGTGAGAGAGTGTGTGTGTGAGATAGTATGTGTGTGCCTGAGAGTGTGAGAGTGTGTGTGTGTGAGAGAGAGTGCGTGTGTGTGAGAGAGAGTGTGTGTGTGTGTGAGATAGTATGTGTGTCTGAGTGTGTGAGAGAGTGTGTGTGTGTGAGAGAGAGAGCGTGTGTGTGTGTGTGAGATTATGTGTGTGTCTAAGAGTGTGTAAGAGAGAGTGTGTGTGTGAGCTGATCTTTTTCTACAGTCTATCGGTAACTGCAACACGATATTCTGCACCCTTTCCTCTCCTTCTCCCTGTGTACTCTATGTACGGAATGTTTTGTCTGTATAGCGCACAAGAAACAATACTTTTCACTGCATCCCAACACAAATCAATCAAATCAAATCAAATTAGCACGGTGAAGTTTGGACCCTGTGGGGTGACAGTTGTCTGAATACAGATTCTATCTTATTGTAACATTCAGGTACCACGTGTACTGAGCTCACCAGCGTTCTGTCTGTATTGTGTGAATCCAGTCTTGAAATATCCACTCAAGTTGCTAATTCTGCCAAGACAGAAACAGAAAGAGTGTTTGAATTCTCCGTGATTAGACCCCTTAACGATAAACAACATGGTGGATGAGAGGGATAGAGAGGGAGAGGGAGAGAGAGAGAGGAAGAGAGAGAGATGGAGCGATACAGAGTAACAGAGAGATAGGGAGAGGGAGCAATGCAGAGAGTAACAGTTAGACAGTGAGGAATAGAGATTAATTCAGATGGATGGTGAGTGACAGGGGAGTCCGAGACGCTACATAAGCAAGGTAAAGATTTGAAAATGGAGGAGTGTTTCTTACCCACTTTTAAAAGACAATCCACACTCACACCAGTCACATTTCACACTCTCTGCTCAGTCCTGTGTTTTGGGGGTGTTGAGTGTGGGATCAGTGTTTGCTTTTCTCAAACCGCAGTGATATTCCCAACAAGGGCAAGACGTTTCAGTGTTTAAACATGTAAACTTTTAAAAACAAAAGCAGACAGGATTTGGTTAAATCTCACGGGATCCAGGGTGAGGTAGCCAAATGGATATAAAATAGGCTGGATGACAGAAGACAGAGGGTGGTTGTAGAGGGTTGTTTTTTTGTCAAACTGGAGGCCTGTGACCAGCGGGGTGCCTCAGGGATCGGTGCTGGGTCCACTGTTATTTGTCATTTATATTAATGATTTGGATGAGAATTTAGGAGGCATGGTTTGTAAGTTTGCAGTTGACACCAAGATTTGTGGCATAGTGGACAGTGAAGAAGGTTATCTCGGGTTGCAATGGGATCTTGATCAATTGGGCCAGTGGGCTGTTGAATGGCAGATGGAGTTTAATTTAGATAAATGCAAGCGGATACATTTTGGTGGATCGAACCAACACAGGACTTACTCAGTTAATGGTAGGGTATTGGTGAGAGTTACAGAACAAAGGGATCTCGGGGTACAGATTGATAGCTCCATGAAAGTGGAGTCACAGGTGGATAGGGTGGTGAAGAAGGCATTCCACATGCTGGGTTTCATTGGTCAGAACATGGAATAGAGGAGTTGGGACGTCTTGTTGGAGTTGTACAAGACATTGGTGAGACCACACTTGGAATGCTGTGTATAGTTCTGGTCACCCTTATAAAAAGGAGATTATTAAGCTAGAAAGTGTGCAGAAAAGAATTACTGGGATGCTATGGGGTCCTGATGGTTTGAGTTATAATGAGAGGCTGGATACTCTGGGACCTTTTTTCCCTTGAGTTGGCTTAGTGGTGTTCTTCTAGAGGTCTCTAAAATAATGAGGGCATGGATATAGCAGCTTTATAGAACCTTAGTTAGGCCGCACTTGGAATATAGTGTTCAATTCTGATCGACACACTATCAGAAAGATGTGGAGAATTTGGAGAGGGTTCAGAAAAGATTTACCAGGATGTTGCCTGGTATGGAGGGCATTAGCTCTGAGGAGAGATTGGAGAAACGTGCTTTGTTCTCACTGGAACGACGGAGGTTGAGGGATGACCTGATAGAATTCTACAAGATTATGAGGGGCATGGACAGAGTGGATAGTCAGAAGCTTTTTACCAGGGTGGAAGATTCAAAATCTAGCGGGCACAGGTTTAAGGTGTGAGGGGCAAGGTTTAAAGGAGATGTACAAGGCAAGTTTTTTTACACAGAGGGTGGTGGGTGCCTGGAACTCGCTGCCGGGGGAGGTAGTGGAAGCGGATACGATAGTGAGTTTTACGGAACGTCTGGACAAATACATGAATAGGATGGGAATAGAGGGATACGGTCCCCGGAAGGGTAGGGGGTTTTAGTTCAGTCGGGCAGCATGGTTGGTGCAGGCTTGGAGGGCCGAAGGGACTGTTCCTGTGCTGTAATTCTCTTTGTTCTTTGAGAAGCTCGTCAACATATTTTCCAAAAGGGAGGGGAGTCTAAAACTAGAAGACACAGGTTTAAGGTGAGAGGGGAGAGGGTCCAGAGGGCAATTCTTTTCACACATAGGGTGGTGAGGGATTGGAACAAGCTGCCAGAGGTCGGAGTAGAAGCGGACACAATTTTATATTTTAAAAAGCATTCAGACAGTTATTCTGGTAAGATTGGTGTGGAGGGATTTGGGCCAAACGCAAGGCATTTGATACGAGCTTTATGGTTAAAAACTGGGTGGCAGGGAAAAGTTGGGCCAAAGGGCCCATTTGTATCTGAGCTCTGTTTTCTGCCCGGAAACCATTTCTCAATCCATCCCAGTATTTTCCAAATTTGTGGATTGGACACAGTAAATTGCCGTTTCCTGTCCAAAGCTGTGTTGGTTCGGTGGATTCAGGTAAATGTGTGGGGTTCCGGGGATAGGGCTGGGTCAAGGGCCTTGGTAAGATACTGTGTCAGAGAGTCAGTACAGACTCGATGGGCTGAATGGTCTCCTTCTGCACTGCAGGGATTCTGTGACTCTACTATTAAGATCCCTTTGTCATTTGAAGCTTCCAGCTAAAATGCTGACAATGCTGCCTATTTCTGTGCACTTTGGCAAATGTTCTGTCTCATCACCGGGCGACACGGTGGCACAGTGGTTAGCACTGCTGACTCACAGCGCCAGGGATCTGGGTTCGATTCCCCGCCTCGAGTGACTGTCTGTGTGGAGTTTGCACGTTTGCTAAATTGCCCCTTAGTGTCAGGGGGATTCGGGCCTGGGTGGGATTATTGTCGGGGCAGGCTTGTTGGGCTGAATGGCCTCATTCTGCAGTGTAGGAATTCTATGACTCTTGGATCTTAAATGGCTGATAAATAGTGAAACTGAGACACAAACTGGGGCTTGGCAGCAGCAGACAGAATGGGAATCATTGCATCCTGCAGGGATTTTTATTACAGAATCAATTTCAGAAAATTTACAACTCAAAATTCACAACAGCAAAGTGTGGGATTGCAAACTTGGAATGATTAGCGTAGCCCTAAAGTTTAAAAGCTACAGATTGACATTCAGAAACAAGAGATGGCCTCACATCTTCAATTCTGTGATTGTCTGCCATCTCCTGCTCTGAATATTACAAAATCTCTGCCCCCTTCATGCGTCTGGAGACTTTGAAAGTTACGCAGACATTGGTAAAACTTTCCTTTATCTCAAGGCATCTCCTGTGAAATAGTCAACTTCTGCAAAGAGACACAATCTAATTGACACTTTCTGAATCTCCTTTCAAACAACCTCCCAACCCCACTGTGCAGGATGCAGGAATGTCACCTTTTGTCACATTCCCCAACACAATTGTTGACACGTTTTCGGGACAGGAAAAGTAGATTCAACTGATAGATTCTGAGCCCCAGGTTGAATCTTTAAGATGTAAAAATGAACTGAAAGCCCAGGTCTCTCTGTTCCAGCATCCATTTTAACATTGACCCATTGATATTAAATTGCTTCTCCTGATGTAAAATACCAGCTATCAACTTCAGGTTTGAACATTAATAAGCGACTGAGCATCAACTGTGAATTATAGAAGGTAGTTCCAAACTAATATCACACCTGGTGTGGCAAAGTGTTCCTGAATTTCACTCCGAAAAGTCTAAAACCCTAAACATTGTCTAAAATCCAATGTCCCCTAAGTCCTGTCCCCATCAAACACTCCCAGGACAGGTACAGCACAGGGTTAGGTACAGAGTAAAGCTCCCTCGACACTGTCCCCCATCAAACACTCCCAGGACAGGTACAGCACAGGGTTCGAGACAGAGTAAAGCTCCCTCTACACTGTCCCCAACAAACACTCGCAGGACAGGGACAGCACAGGGTAAGATACAGAGCAAAGCTCCCTCGACACTGTCTCCATCAAACACTCACAGGACAGGGACAGCACGGGGTTCGATACAGAGTCAAGCTCCCTCGACACTGTCTCCATCAAACACTCCCAGGACAGGTACAGCACGGGTTTAGATACAGAGTGAAGCTCCCACAACACTGTCCCCATCAAACACTCCCAGGACATGTACAGCACGGGGTTAGATACAGGGTAAACCTCCCTCTATACTGTCCCCCATCAAACACACCCAGGACAGGTACAGCAAGGGTTTAGATACAGAGTGAAGCTCCCTATAGACTGTCACTATCAAATGATCCAATGACAGATACAGCATGGTGCTAGATTAAAGGAAAAGCTGCCTCCACATTGTGCACATCAAACTCACCCAGGACAGGTACAGCACGGGGTTAGATACAGAGTAAAGCTCACTGTACACTGTCCCCATCAAACAGTCCCAGAACAGATACAGCCTGGGGTTAAATATAGAGTAAAACTCCCTCTACACTGTCCCCATCAAACAAACCAAGGACAGATACAGCACAGGGTTAGACACAGAGTAAAGCTCCCTCTGCACTGTCCCCAACAAACTCGCCCAGGACAGGTACAGCACTGGTTTAGATACAGAGAAAGGCTCCCTCGATTCTGTCCCCATCAAACACTCCCAGGACAGGGACAGCATGGGTTAGATACAGAGTAAAACTCCCTCTCCACTATCCCCATCAAACACTTGAACAACAGATACAGCAGGGGGTTAGATATGGAGTAAAGCTCTCTCTACAATATCCCCATCAGACAAACCAAGGACAGGTACAGCACGGGGTTAGATACAGAGTAAAGCTCCCTCTTCACTGTCCCCATCAAACACTCCCAGGACAGATACAGCAAGTGGTTAGATATAAAGTTAAGCTCCCTCGACACTATCCCCATCAAACACTCCCAGGACAGGTACAGCATGGGGTTAGATACAGAGTAAAGCTCCCTCGACACTGTCCCCCATCAAACACATCCAGGACAGGTACAGCACAGGGTTAGATACAGATAAAGCTCCCTCAACACTATCCCCATCAAACACTCCCAGGACAGGTACAGCACGGGTTTAGATACAGAGTGAAGCTCCCTCGACACTGTCCCCATCAAACACTCCCAGGACAGGTACAGCACGGGGTTAGATACAGAGAGAAGCTCCCTATACACTGTCCCCATCAAATAATCCAATGACAGATACAGCATGGTGCTAGATTAAAGGAAAAGCTGCCTCCACATTGTGCACATCAAACACACCCAGGACAGGTACAGCACGGGGTTAGATACAGCTCAAATCTTCCTCTACATTTTGCCCCATCATTCTGTGTGTGTGTGTGTGTGTGTGTGTGTGTGTGTGTGTGTGTGTGTGAGAGAGAGAGGGAGAGAGTGTGTGTGTGTGAGAGAGATTGTGTGTGAGAAAGTGTGTGTGTGTGTGAGAAAGAGTGTGTGTGAGAGAGAAAGTGTGTGCGAGAGAGAGAGTGTGTGCGAGAGAGTGTGTGCGAGAGAGTGTGTGTGCGAGAGAGAGCGTGTGCATGAGAGTGAGTGTGTGTCTGTGAGAGAGAGAGTGTGTGTGTGAGAGAGAGAGTGTGTGCGTGAGAGAGTGCATGTGCGTGAGAGAGAGTGTGTGTGTGAGAGAGAGAGTGTGTGAGAGAGAGTGTGTGTGTGAGAGAGTGTGTGTGAGAGAGAGTGTGTGTGTGAGAGAGAGTGTGTGTGTGAGAGAGTGTGTGTGTGAGAGAGAGTGTGTGTGTGAGATAGAGTGTGTGTGTGAGAGAGAGTGTGTGTGTGAGAGAGAGTGTGTGTGTGAGTGAGAGTTTCTGTGTGAGAGAGTACATGTTTGAGAGAGAGTGTATGTGTGAGAGAGTGAGTGCATGTGTGTGAGAGTGTGACAGTTGGAGAGAATGCACGGGTGAGAGTGTGTGAGCGTGAAAGTGTGTGTGAGAGAGAATGTGTGTGAGAGATAAAGTGTGTGTGACAGACAGAAAGAGCATGTGTGTGAGTGAGAGAGTGCGTAAGAGATAGTGTATGTGTGTGTGAGAGACAGAGGGAGCGTGTGTGCGACCTGATCTTCCTGTACAGTCTATCAGTAACTGAAACACGGGATTAGATGCAAAGTAATGCTCCCTCGACACTGTTCCCATCAAACACTCCCAGGAAAGGTACAGGTACAGCACAGAGTTCGATACAGAGTAAAGCTCCCTCTACACTGTTCCCATTAAACACTCCCAGGACAGACACAGCACAGAGTTCGATACAGAGTAAAGCTCCCTCTACACTGTCCCCATCCAACACACCCAGGACAGATACAGCACGGGGTTAGATACAGAGTAAAGCTCTCTCTACACTGTCCCCATCAAACACACCCAGGACAGATACAGCACGGGGTTAGATACAGAGTAAAGCTCTCTCTA
>NW_027592028.1:60000-65183 GCF_964213995.1 Mustelus asterias
CAGGCCCTACCCCCATATCCCTACATATTTACCCACTAGTCCCTCTAACCTAGGCATCTCAGGACACTAAGGGCAATGTTTAGCATGGCCAATCAACCTAACCCGCACATCTTTGGACTGTGGGAGGAAACCGGAGCACCCGGAGGAAACCCATGCAGACACGAGGAGAATGTGCAAACTCCACACAGACAGTGACCCAAGCCGGGAATCGAACCCAGGTCCCTGGAGCTGTGAAGCAGCAGTGCTAACCACTGTGCTACCGTGCCACCCTAACTCTTTAGTCTCTGCTTTACAACTGACTTGTTGTGTTTGGGTGTTACTGAGAGATTGTGTAACTGAGAGGAGATCCTGGGTTTTTGCTGTGCTATTTAATTTAAATATTTTCTTGTATTTTAATTATTTTCTCTCTCTTTCCCCAAGAATTAATATTTAGATTTTACTGAGAGATTGTGTAACTGAGAAGGGGGAATCCTGGCCTCTTGTGCTATTTAATGTAAAGAATTCTTGTATTTTAATTAATTATTTTCTCTTCTCCCCAGGGATTTGAATTTTGAAGACTGCAACATGACTCGGAATCCTTGGACAAGGGGCTTTTCTCCAGAGGAGGATGGATGGACTGAGGCCTGTTCTATAGGCCGCATGTGAGTTGTTGTCTCTTTATTATCCTGATCCAGGTTTAATTTTAATCTCGCTTCCTCGGACGAACCAGTTCTGGTTCGATTGTGGGGTGGGCTGGAGTTTAAAACCCTGGGGTTAAAATATCCCGGCTTTGCAATTAGTCACAAACAGGTTAACCCTTTGCTGGGTGGCAAAGAGTGAATTAAATATCTGTAATATGAAACTGTCTCAATTTGTTTTAAATCCAAGGTAACAGGGATGGGTGACAGACCGCTGCTCCTAATTGTTGAATAAAATTCACAGAGGCCTTTACAATTCAGTTTTCAGAAGTTCAGAATTTCATTTCGTCCTCTCTGCAGCTTTTCCCCCATTCTGTCTATTTCCTCTTTGCTTTCTCTCTCTCCATTCCTTTCCTTCCTCTATCTGTCTCTCTTTTTTATTCCCTCTCTCTCCCTCTTTTTCCCAGGAAATAATATTTTGTTGGACAATCTCTCAGTAAAATCTGAGAAAGGGGAATCCTGGGCTCTTGTGCGATTTAATTTAAACATTTTCTGGTATTTTAATATATTTCTCTCTCTTTTACCCAAGAATTAATATTTAGATTTTACTGAGAGATTGTGTAACTGAGAAAGGGGAATCCTGGGCTCTTGTGGATTCAATTTAAACATTTTCTTGTATTTAAATTAATTATATTCTATCTCTTCCCAAGGAATTCATATTTAGTTAGACAATCTCTCAGTGAAATCTTAGAAGGGGGAATCCTGGGCTCTTGTGCTATTTAATTTAAACATTTTCTTGTACTTTAATTAATTATTTTCTCTTCTCCCCAGGAATTTGAATTTTGAAGACTGCAACATGACTCGGGATCCTTGGACAAGGGGCTTTTCTCCAGAGGAGGATGGATGGACTGAGGCCTGTTCTATAGGCTGCAAGTGAGTTGTCGTCTCTTTATTACCCTGATCCAGGTTTAAATTTAATCTCGCTTCCTTGGATGAACCAGTTCTGGTTCGATTGTGGGATGTGTGGGGGGCTGGAGTTTAAAATGCTGGGGTTAAAATATCCCGGCTTTGCAATTAGTCACAAACACGTTAACCCTTTGGTGGGTGGCAGAGTAAATTATGTATGAAACTGTCTATAAGTTTGTTTTAAATCTAAAATAACAGGGGTCGGAGACAGAGCAATGAACCTAATTGTTGAATAAAATTCACAGAGGCCTTTACAATTCAGTTTACAGATGTTCAGATTTTCATTTCATCCTCTCCACAGCTTTTCCCCCATTCTGTCTATTTCTCTCTGCTTTTCTCTCCATTTCCTTCCGCTATCTGCCTCTCTTTATTCTCTCTCTCTCCCTCTTTTTCCCAGGAATTAATATTTAGTTGGACAATCTCTCAGTAAAACCTGGAAAGGGGCAATCCTGGGATTTTGTGCTGTGTGATTTTCATTCTGGGTGTCCCGGGGGGTTTGATTTCACTGTCTCAGCCCCTCTCTGCCTCACTCTCTCTCTGTATAAACTTTTCCCAAATTACAAAACACTCAACACAGCTGACTGCACCTTGTGGGATCTTGCTGGGGATTTTGTTTTAAAAAGGGTGTTTTCTCAGAGGCAGTTTAAACCTTTCAGGGGACTGTGGGGAAGTCTCCAGACTTGGGACAACACACACACAGGGTTGGGGGCTGGGGGTGGCGGGCGGGGGGGAGGTGGGCAGTCAGGTATACTGGTATTCTGGGAGACTGATATTCCCAACAAGGGCCAGAGGTCTCAGTGCTGAAACATATTAAACTGTTCAAACAGAGGCAGGCAGAAAGCCATGAGGCTTCAGAGCTCCCTGTAGATGCAAAGGTAACTCCCATTGCCAAAAAGTAGCCACATGTGAAGTGGAAACACCTTCCCTCAGCTTGTTACACACTGACCTTTCCACAAACCCAACATGTTTACAAACACTCGCTGCAGTTTCTGCAAACTTTGTATCAAACTGCCTCCCATTCTGCTCAATACTGACCCCCTCTCAACCTGGCACTGAACTAGTGTCTGAATTGAGACAGAGACACACAGACAGAGTTTTTAAAGTTGAAAGTTATAAAGTTTATATATTAGTGTCACAAGTAAGGCTTACATTAACACTGCAATGAAGTTACTGAGAGAGACAGAGAGAGGCAGAGACACACAGAGACAGAGACATAGATAAAGAGACAGAAAGAGACAGAGAGATAAAGAGACAGAGAGGATGTTTAAAGTGTGTTTATTCCTGTCACAAGTAAGGCTCACATTAACGCTGCAGTTACTGAGAGAGACAGAAAGAGAGAGTTTTTAAAGTTGAAAGATTTAAAGTTTATTTATTAGTGTCACAAGGCTTACATTAACACTGCAATGAAGTTAGTGAGAAAGACAGAGATAGAGGGAGCATCCAGAGTGGGTTCAGTAACACATTTATTGATCAGATATCTCTCTCTGTGACCCTTTAGCGATGAGATATTCAGCCAGGATGGTTTCACTGACCCTCTTCAGCAGGCAGATATTCCCAAATCCAGCCTAGGTCTCAGACACACACACACACCACTCACACATTCCCTCTGCTCTGTCCAAGGGAATATTGTAATCCAGGAATTTCTATTTTATATTTACAGGGTGAGGGGGGGGAGAAACTCAACTCAAAAATCCTGCAGTCTCTCCAAGCTGCTTTTAAATTTCAATTCAAACCCTGGGCCACATGGGAAGCTGTAGAGATTGGGAAACTTACCAAACCCAGTTTGTGTGTGAGAGTGTCTGCAGCTTTTGTGTCTTTGAACTTGCGAGGGTGCCAGGGAGAGAATGTCACTGTCTTCACCTCTCTCTCTGCCTCTCTGTATAAAAAAATCACCAAATTAAACCACACTCAATAATGCGACCATACACAATTAATTATCAAATATCTGTCTCTCTCGCTTTATCTCTGTCTCTCCCCGTCTCTCTCTCTCCCTGTTCTCTCTCTCCCTGTCTCTTCTCGAGCAGAAACAGGTGGAGACAGAGAGGCAGGGAGAGAGAGGAAGAGGGAGGGATGGAAACAGCTGGAGTTGTGGGTTAGATGCAGGGGGAGAGACACAGGCTGTTAGAGGGAGGGGGGGTTTCAGTGAGGGACAGGGTCTCCAGTTTAATTCTGAGGGTCCTGAGAGAGGGATTTCACTGTCTCAGCCCCTCTCTGGCTCCCTCACTCTGTATAAACAATTCCCAAATTTAAAAAACGCTCAACACAGCTGACTGCACTTTGTGGGATCTTGCTGTGCACCACAGTGATTTTAGTTTTAAAAAGGGTTACTTTTAAGAGGGAGTTCCGGCCTTTCTGGAGATTTGGGATGATGCAGACACACACACACACACACACACACAGGGTAGTGAGTGGGGAAGGGGGCTCACAGCAGGCGAGAGAGTGGGGGGTGGGGGGAGGACTGTGTCCCATCTGATTCAGGTTCACATTGCTGCTGCTGCTGTGGGATCTTGCTGTGCACACACTGGGCCTGTGGCCTTTGGCTGCACTGCAACAGCGACCGCACTTTTTATTTTCAAACAAAATCTGGCCCAGGGACCGCAAAGTGGGTTCAAGGAAAAAGCTTGAAAAGGGGTCGGGTAAATTCAAGCACTTTAATCGCCGAGGCATCGTAGGCTCTGGAGCAAGTGCTGGGGAATGGGAGGAGGATAGATTGGGATTTGATGGCCAGCATGGAGCTGGTGGGCCGAAGGGCCTGTTTCTGTGCTGTGTGACTCCAGATTCTTTTCTCTCTCTCTTTTCCCAGGAATTTCTATTTGGATGGGGGGTGGGTATAGAATTTCCCTGTCTCTGTCTCTCCAGCGTTCTTACCAATCCCAGCACCCCTCCCCTCTCTCTCTCTCCCCAGACATTCCTGTCCATATTTCATCTTTCAATAAAATGTTTAAGAAAACACCAATGTGAATTGTTGTCAATTTAATTTGGGAAGAGAGAGAGAGAGGAGTGGATCCCATTTCCCACACACTCTCCTGCAGTCCTCACCCACAACATTTATTTAATCTGGCCCTCACCAGGTTGTGTGTGTGGGATCTTGCTGTGCACACAGGTGGGTCTGGCTCCCTATTCCTCGCACTGTGACCGTGAGCAGAACTTTAAACAGGAAAGATGTTGGGGAGGCGGAGGAGGCAGAGAGAGAGACAGAGAAATGGAGGGAGAGCTAAACAGAGAGGGTGTGGGGGGGAGGGGTGTGAGAGGGTCTCAGGAGGGGCAGGGGGAAAGAGACACAGAGTCTGGGGCTGCCCTCCTCCATCGTGGGACTGGCAGTGGGATCTTGCTGTGCAGAATTACCTTCATTGTCATTTGAATCATTCATTCATTGACTAAGGGAGGGTGGGGGTGTGATTGTGGGATTATAAATATTGTTACCACGCTGAGGTGATGTTTCCCTCTGCGCTATTTTGTAACCCCCCCAAAGAGATACACCTTGCCTCGTAATCTTAAGTGTGTGTGAGACAGGAGGAAGCTACTGGTTTTAGACAGATGTGCAGAAGGAGGTCATTCGGCCCATCTAGTCTGTACCGACCACAATCCCAACCAGGCCCT
>NW_027592029.1:2500-5000 GCF_964213995.1 Mustelus asterias
CACAGAGAAAGAGAGAGAGAGACAGAGAGAGAGAGACAGAGGGAGAGAGAGACACAGAGAAAGACAGAGAGAGAGAGACTGACAGAGAGTATCAGAGACAGAGAGGGAGAGGCAGAGAGGGGGAGACAGAGAGGGGGAGAGAGACAGAGAGAGACATAGATGGAGAGAAACAGGCAGAGACAGAGAGACAGAGGGGGAGCGAGAGACAGAGGGAGAGAGAGAGAGAGAGACAGAGACAGAGAGAGAGAGGCAGAGAGAGAGTGAGATAGAGAGAGAGACAGAGAGAGACAGAGATAGAGAGACAGAGAGAATCAGAGGCAGAGAGAGAGAGAGGCAGAGAGTGAGGCAGAGGTAAAGAGAGACACAGAGAGAGAGAGACAGAGAGAGAGAGAGAGACAGACAGAGAGAGAGAGACAGAGAGAGAGAGAGGCAGAGAGTGAGGCAGAGGTAAAGAGAGACACAGAGAGAGAGAGACAGAGAGAGAGAGAGAGACAGAGAGAGAGAGAGAGACAGAGACAGAGAGAGAGAGGCAGAGAGAGAGTGAGATAGAGAGAGAGACAGAGAGAGAGAGACAGAGAGAGAGCGACAGAGAGAGAGCGACAGAGAGAGAGAGACAGAGACAGAGAGAGTGAGACAGAGTGAAAGAGAGAGAGACAGAGAGAGAGAGACAGAGTGAGAGAGAGACAGAGAGAGAGAGGCAGAGTGAAAGAGAGAGAGAGAGAGAGACAGAGAGAGGGACAGAGAGAGAGAGAGACAGAGAGAGAGAGGCAGAGAGAGAGAGGCAGAGAGAGAGTGAGATAGAGAGAGGGAGAGAGAGAGAGAGAGACAGTGAGATTGAGAAGGAAGGGAATAGAGGGAAGTGTTTTGTGTGAGGTTTGTGCTGTCTTTGTCTTCAAGGTGTGCAGTCAGTGAGCCCAGGCTGGCTGAGCGCTGTCGGGGGGTGGGTCGGGGGGTGGGGGGTGTGTGTGTGGGTGGGTGGGTTGTGGGGTGTGTGTGTGGGTGGGTGGGTTGTGGGGTGTGTGTGTGGGTGGGTGGGTTGTGGCGAGGGAGGGAGGGTGGGGGCGCAGTGAGGTGGTGTAAGCGAGGCAGTGAGTGAGGCGGGCTCGCCGCCCTCCCCTCTCTCTCTGTGTGAGCTTGGCACCGCCACTCGGTCTGGCTGGGCTCTGAATGACAGCTGGAAAGGCGGGGTCGCTGCTGAAGCCCTCACAGTCGCTGAGGAGGGCGGGCTTGGAGACGCGGCTGAGACACAGAGAGAGAGAGAGAGAGACACAGACAGAGAGACAGAGAACCCGTGACAGAGAGCCAGTGTGCCCGGAATAAGCACAAAAGCAGCACACTCAGGTACATGGTGCGCTCGGATATTCCTGCACACTTGTGTGCTGGTGTGTGTGTGTGTGTGCGATATCTCTGTGCCTGTGAATGTATCGTATCTCTGTGCTGTTGCTGTGTGTGTGTGTGTGTGTACCTCAGTTTGTGTGTGTGTCTCTGCCTTTGTGTGTGTGTGTGTGTGTGTGCACGCATCTGTGTGTCTGTGCCTGTTGCTGTGTGTGTATCTCAGTTTGTGTCTCAGTTTGTGTGCCCTTGTATGAGTGTCTCTGTGTGTGCGTCTCTGTGTGTCTATGTGTTCCTGCAAATGTGTGTCTCGGTGTGTCTGTTCATATTGGTGTGTGTGTATGTGTGTGTGTGCGTGTATTGACTTGTGTGTGTGTCTGAATGTGTCCGGTTTGTGTCTGTATGTATTGATATGTGTGTGTCGGTATGTGTGTGTATGAATGTGTATCTCTCTGTCCATGTGTGTCTATTGATGTGTGTGTGTGTGTATCTGGATATGTGTGGATCAGTGTGTGTGTGACCCTGTGTACATCAAAATGTGTGCATGTGTACATTGTGTGTGTGCATGTACCGATATGTGTGTTGCTGTGTGACCGTTATGGGTGCCTCCATGTACACAGATATGTGGGTGTTCTGTGTGTATATGTATATATGTGCATCAGAATGTGTGTGTGTATGCGTGCCCCCCTGTATACAGATGTGTGTGTGTGTCTCTGTTTGTGTGTATGCATACATGTGTATGTATATATGTGTGTCGCTGTGTGTGCCCCCTGTATACAGATACGTGTGTACCTGTGTACACCAATCCGTGTGCATGTGGACATCGATATGTGTGTGTGTTCTGTGTGTATGTATATATGTGCGTCGGCGTGCGTGCATGTGCCCCCATATACAGATATGTGTATATGTGTGTGTGTGTGTGTGTGTGTCTTGTGTCTCCTGTATACAGATATGTGTATGTGCCCCTGTGTGTGTGCCTCCTGGGTACGGATGTGTCTGTGTCTGTGTGTGTGTCTGTGTGTGTGTCTGTGTGTGTGTCTCTGTGTGTGTGTGTGTGTCTGTGTGTCTGCCTCCTGGGTACGGATGTGTGTGTGTGTCTGTGTGTGTGTCTGCGTGTGTCTGTGTGTCTGCCTCCTACATACAGATGTGTATGTGTCTGTGTGTGTGT
>NW_027592029.1:7500-20000 GCF_964213995.1 Mustelus asterias
ACAGTCAGTAACACAAGGCGCTGGGGGAGAGTGGTTACTGAGTGACAGTGTGAGGGAGCTGGATTAACATCAGTACAGATACAGTCAGTAACACAGGGTGCTGGGGGAGAGAGGTTACTGAGTGACAGTGTGAGGGAGCTGGATTAACATCAGTACAGATACAGTCAGTAACACAGGGTGCTGGGGGGAGAGGGGTTACTGAGTGACAGTGTGAGGGAGCTGGATTAACATCAGTACAGATACAGTCAGTAACACAGGGTGCTGGGGGAGAGGGGTTACTGAGTGACAGTGTGAGGGAGCTGGATTAACATCAGTACAGATACAGTCAGTAACACAGGGTGCTGTGGGAGAGGGGTTACTGAGTGACAGTGTGAGGGAGCTGGATTTACATCAGTACAGATACAGTAAGTAACACAGGGTGCTGGGGGAGAGAGGGGTGACTGAGTGACAGTGTGAGGGAGCTGGATTAACATCAGTACAGATACAGTCAGTAACACAGGGTGCTGGGGGGAGAGGGGTGACTGAGTGACAGTGTGAGGGAGCTGGATTTACATCAGTACAGATACAGTCAGTAACACAGGGTGCTGGGGGAGAGGGGTTACTGAGTGACAGTGTGAGGGAGCTGGATTAACATCAGGACAGATACAGTCAGTAACACAGGGTGCTGGGGGAGAGGGGTTACTGAGTGACAGTGTGAGGGAGCTGGATTAACATCAGTATGGATACAGTCAGTAACACAGGGTGCTGAGGGGAGAGGGGTTACTGAGTGACAGTGTGAGGGAGCTGGGTTTACATCAGTACAGATACAGTCAGTAACACAGGGTGCTGAGGGGAGAGGGGTTACTGAGTGACAGGGTGAGGGAGCTGGATTAACATCAGGACAGATACAGTCAGTAACACAGGGTGCTGGGGGAGAGGGGTTACTGAGTGACGGTGTGAGGGAGCTGGATTAACATCAGTACAGATACAGACAGTAACACAGGGTGCTGGGGGAGAGGGATTACTGAGTGACAGTGTGAGGGAGCTGGGTTTACATCAGTACAGATACAGTCAGTAACACAGGGTGCTGGGGGAGAGGGGTTACTGAGTGACAGTGTGAGGGAGCTGGATTAACATCAGTACAGATACAGTCAGTAACACAGGGTGCTGGGGGGAGAGGGGTTACTGAGTGACAGTGTGAGGAAGCTGGATTAACATCAGTACGGATACAGTCAGTAACACAGGGTGCTGGGGGAGAGGGGTTACTGAGTGACAGTGTGAGGGAGCTGGATTTACATCAGTACAGATACAGTCAGTAACACAGGGTGCTGGGGGGAGAGGGGTTACTGAGTGACAGTGTGAGGGAGCTGGATTAACATCAGTACAGATACAGTCAGTAACACAGGGTGCTGGGGGGAGAGGGGTTACTGAGTGACAGTGTGAGGAAGCTGGATTAACATCAGTACGGATACAGTCAGTAACACAGGGTGCTGGGGGAGAGGGGTTACTGAGTGACAGTGTGAGGGAGCTGGATTAACATCAGTACAGATACAGTCAGTAACACAGGGTGCTGGGGGGAGAGGGGTTACTGAGTGACAGTGTGAGGGAACTGAATTAACATCCGTACAGATACAGTCAGTAACACAGGGTGCTGAGGGGAGAGGGGTTACTGAGTGACAGTGTCAGGGAGCTGGATTAACATCAGTACAGAAACAGTCAGTAACACAGGGTGCTGGGGGGAGAGGGGTTACTGAGTGACAGTGTGAGGGAGCTGGATTAACATCAGTACAGATACAGTCAGTGACACAGGGTGCTGGGGGGAGAGGGGTTACTGAGTGACAGTGTGAGGGAGCTGGATTAACATCAGTACAGATACAGTCAGTAACACAGGGTGCTGGGGGAGAGGGGTTACTGAGTGACAGTGTGAAGGAGCTGGATTAACATCAGTACAGAAACAGTCAGTAACACAGGGTGCTGGGGGAGAGGGGTTACTGAGTGACTGTGTGAGGGAGCTGGATTAACATCAGTACAGATGCAGTCAGTAACACAGGGTGCTGGGGGAGAGGGGTTACTGAGTGACAGTGTGAGGGAGCTGGATTAACATCAGTACAGATACAGTCAGTAACACAGGGTGCTGGGGGAGAGGGGTTACTGAGTGACAGTGTGAGAGAGCTGGATTAACATCAGTACAGATACAGTCAGTAACACAGGGTGCTGGGGGAGAGGGGTTACTGAGTGACAGTGTGAGGGAGCTGGATTAACATCAGTACAGATACAGTCAGTAACACAGGGTGCTGGGGGAGAGGGATTACTGAGTGATAGTGTGAGGGAGCTGGATTAACATCAGTACAGATACAGTCAGTAACACGGTGCTGGGGGAGAGGGGCTACTGAGTGACAGTGTGAGGGAGCTGGATTAACATCAGTACAGATACAGTCAGTAACACAGGGTGCTGGGGGAGAGGGGTTACTGAGTGACAGTGTGAGCGAGCTGGATTAACATCAGTACAGATACAGTCAGTAACACAGGGCGCTGGGTGAGAGGGGTTACTGAGTGACAGTGTGAGGGAGTGGGATTAACATCAGTACAGATACAGTCAGTAACACAGGGTGGTGGGGGGAGAGGGGTTACTGAGTGACAGTGTGAGGGAGCTGGATTAACATCAGTACAGATACAGTCAGTAACACAGGGTGCTGGGGGTAGTGGGGTTACTGAGTGACAGTGTGAGGGAGCTGGATTAACATCAGCACAGATACAGTCAGTAACACAGGGTGCTGCGGGAGAGAGGGGTTACTGAGTGACAGTGTGAGGGAGCTGGATTAACATCAGTACAGATACAGTCAGTAACACAAGGTGCTGGGGAGAGAGGGGTTACTGAGTGACAGTGTGAGGGAGCTGGATTAACATCAGTACAGATACAGTCAGTAACACAAGGCGCTGGGGGAGAGTGGTTACTGAGTGACAGTGTGAGGGAGCTGGATTAACATCAGTACAGATACAGTCAGTAACACAGGGTGCTGGGGGAGAGAGGTTACTGAGTGACAGTGTGAGGGAGCTGGATTAACATCAGTACAGATACAGTCAGTAACACAGGGTGCTGGGGGGAGAGGGGTTACTGAGTGACAGTGTGAGGGAGCTGGATTAACATCAGGACAGATACAGTCAGTAACACCGGGCGCTGGGGGAGAGGGGTTACTGAGTGACAGTGTGAGGGAGCTGGATTAACATCAGTACAGATACAGTCAGTAACACAGGGTGCTGGGGGAGAGGGGTTACTGAGTGACAGTGTGAGGGACCTGCATTAACATCAGTACAGATACAGTCAGTAACACAGGGTGCTGGGGGAGAGGAGTTACTGAGTGACAGTGTGAGGGAGCTGGATTTACATCAGTACAGATACAGTCAGTAACACAGGGTGCTGGGGAGAGATGGGTTACTGAGTGACAGTGTGAGGGAGCTGGATTAACATCAGTACAGATACAGTCAGTAACACAGGGTGCTGGGGAGAGAGGGGTTACTGACTGACAGTGTGAGGGAGCTGGATTAACATCAGTACAGATACAGTCAGTAACACAGGGTGCTGGGGGAGAGGGGTTACTGAGTGACAGTGTGAGGGAGCTGGATTAACATCAGTACAGATACAGTCAGTAACACAGGGTGCTGAGGGAGAGGGGTTACTGAGTGACAGTGTGAGGGAGCTGGATTAACATCAGTACAGATACAGTCAGTAACACAGGGTGCTGGGGGAGAGGAGTTACTGAGTGACAGTGTGAGGGAGCTGGATTAACATCAGTACAGATACAGTCAGTAACACAGGGTGCTGAGGGAGAGGGGTTACTGAGTGACAGTGTGAGGGAGCTGGATTAACATCAGTACAGATACAGTCAGTAACACAGGGTGCTGGGGGAGAGGAGTTACTGAGTGACAGTGTGAGGGAGCTGGATTAACATCAGTACAGATACAGTCAGTAACACAGGGTGCTGGGGGAGAGGGGTTACTGAGTGACAGTGTGAGGGAGCTGGATTAACATCAGTACAGACACAGTCAGTAACACAGGGTGCTGGGGGGAGAGGGGTTACTGAGTGACAGTGTGAGGGAGCTGGATTAACATCAGTACAGATACAGTCAGTAACACAGGGTGCTGGGGGGAGAGGGGTTACTGAGTGACAGTGTGAGGGAGCTGGATTAACATCAGTACAGATACAGTCAGTAACACAGGGTGCTGGGGGGAGAGGGGTTACTGAGTGACAGTGTGAGGGAGCTGGATTAACATCAGTACAGATACACTCAGTAACACAGGGTGCTGGGGGAAAGAAGGGTTACTGATTTTTCTGATTTGATTTATTATTGTCATATGTATTGAGATACAGTTTAAAGTATTGTTTCTTGCGCACTATACAGGCAAAGCATACCGTTCATAGAGAAGGAAAGGAGACGGTGCAGAATGTAGTGTTACAGTCAGAGCTAGGGTGGAGAGAAAGATCAACTTGATGCGAGGTAGGTCCATTCAAAAGTCTGACGGCAGCAGGGAAGAAGCTGTTCTTGAGTCGGTCGGTACGTGCCCTCAGACTTTTGTATCTTTTTCCTGACGGAAGAAGGTGGAAGAGAGAATGTCCGGGGTGCGTGGGGTCCTTGATTATTCTGGCTGCTTTTCCGAGGCAGCGGGAAGTGTAGACAGAGTCAATGGATGGGAGGCTGGTTTGCGTGATGGACTGGGCTTTGTTCATGACCCTTTGTAGTTCCTTGCGGTCTTGGGCAGAGCAGGAGCCCAGACCAAGCTGTGATACAACCAGAAAGAATGCTTTCTATGGCGCATCTGTAAAAGTTGGCGAGAGTTGTAGCGGACATGCCAAATTTCCTTAGCCTCCTGTGAAAGTAGAGGCATTGGTGGGATTTCGTAACCATATTGTCAGCGTGGGGGGACCAGGACAGGTTGTTGGTGATCTGGACACCTAGAAACTTTAAGCTCTCGATCCGTTCTACTGCAAAGCATTGGAGGAGTTGGGTTTGGGGTGGGGTTGGAGTGAAGGTTTCTGCAGTCGATGAGCTGTTGGGAGTCACGGGGGGAGGGGGAGTCCACTGCGAGGGCGGGGGGGGGGGGGTGGCCGCGTGTGCAACAGGAACTGCCCCCCACACCCTTTCAAAACCAGAAAGCAGGGAGGGAGATTGCAAAGGCCCGTCTGCGGCCATCGTGGTCTCGGCCTAGCTTCAATTTCTCATCCCCAATTGCCCCTTGACCCACGTTAACCCGTGAGTTGGATAGCCCCTCCATCACGGAGACCCTCCCCTCCCGATCCCCTCTGCCATCTCCCGAGGACCACCCATCCTCCCTCACCCCCCACCTCAGAATGTCTCAACAGGTCTCCCGAGGGCCGTTTGAGACTCACTCTTTTTGACGCAATTCTGCGTTGAAGATGCCCCATCAGCGGTCAGTGTGGGGATGGGGGTGGGAGGCTAGAATTCCTCCTCCCCACCCCCTTCCCCCGGGAGCGGGAGTGTGGAGGGGGGGGGAACGGTCATACTAACAGAGAGACTGTTTAACCATCATAGAATCCCTACAGTTCAGAAGGAGGCCATTCGGCCCATCAAGCAACGACAACAATACCACTGAGGCCCCATGCCCGTAACCCTTCCTAATCCCTCTGAAACTAGGGAACAATTTAGCACGGCCAATCCACCCAACCTGCACATCTTTGGACACTAAGGGGCAATTTAGCATGGCCAATCCATCTAACCTGCACATCTTTGGACACTAAGGGACAATTTAGCACGGCCAATCCACCTAACCTGCACATCATTGGACACTAAGGGACAATTTAGCACGGCCAATCCACCTAACCTCCACATCTTTGGACACTAAGGGACAATTTAGCATGGCCAATCCACCTAACCTGCACATCTTTGGACACTAAGGGACAATTTAGCACGGCCAATCCACCTAACCTGCACATCTTTGGACACTAAATGACAATTTAGCATGGCCAATCCACCCAACCTGCACATCTTTGGACACTAAGGGACAATTTAGCATGGCCAATCCACCAAACCTGCACATCTTTGGACACTAAGGGACACTTTAGCATGGCCAATCCACCTAATCCGCACATCTTTGGACACTAAATGACAATTTAGCACGGCCAATCCACCTAACCTGCACATCTTTGGACACTAAATGACAATTTAGCACGGCCAATCCACCTAACCTACACATCTTTGGACACTAAGGGGCAATTTAGCATGGCCAATCCACCTAACCTGCACATCTTTGGACACTAAGGGACAATTTAGCATGGTCAATCCACCGAACCTGCACATCTTTGGACACTAAGGGGCAATTTAGCATGGCCAATCCACCTAACCTGCACATCTTTGGACACTAAGGGACAATTTAGCATGGCCAATCCACCTAACCTGCACATCTTTGGACACTAAGGGGCAATTTAGCATGGCCAATCCACCTAACCTGCACATCTTTGGACACTAAGGGACAATTTAGCATGGCCAATCCACCTAACCTGCACATCTTTGGACACTAAGGGACAATTTAGCATGGCCAATCCACCTAACCTACACATCTTTGGACACTAAGGGACAATTTAGCATGGCCAATCCACCTAACCTGCACATCTTTGGACACTAAGGGACAATTTAGCATGGCCAATCCACCTAACCTGCACATCTTTGGACACTAAGGGACAATTTAGCATGGCCAATCCACCTAACCTGCACATCTTTGGACACTAAGGGACAATTTAGCATGGCCAATCCACCTAACCTGCACATCTTTGGACACTAAGGGACAATTTAGCATGGCCAATCCACCTAACCTGCACATCTTTGGACACCAAGGGACAATTTAGCACGGCCAATCCACCTAACCTGGGCATGAATGGACAAACATGCTAATATGCTCCTTTTCCTAAGCCCTTCCCGAGTGTCACCTGAGAAAGGGAAATCCATAGATGTTGCTGGGGGAGGTTTGGTGAAGCGGGGGGTGGAGGAGAGAACAGTGGCATCACCGACCTAGTAATCCAGAGACCCCCCAGGCTAATTCCCCCAATTGTGCAGGACATGGGTTCAAATCCCATCCACTCCTTCCGACGGAATTTAAATTAAATTAATAAAATCTGGAATTTATGGCACTAATCCCAGTAATGATGACCCTGACGACTATAAGATCACAAGGCCATAAGACGGAGGAGCAGAAGTAGGCCCATTCGGCCCATCGAGTCTGCTCCGCCCATTCGATGACCAATGCGATGTGAGAATCCTCCTCTCCCACTTTCCCGCCTTATCCCCGTAACCCTCGATTCCCTCCCCGATTAAAAATCAGTCTGTCTCAGCCTTGAACACACTTAACGAGCCAACCTCTGCACAGCCCTCTGCGGGAAAGAATTCCACACACTCACTACCCTCAGAGAGGAAATTCCTCTTCGTCTCTGTCTCCAATGGGGGGGGTGACACCCCCCTATCCCCCTTACTCTGAGATTACACGTTCCGGTCCTCCACTCTCCCACAAGGGGAAACAACCTCTCAGCATCTAACCCTGTCAACTAACCCACCCCCCCCCAACCCACCTCCCCCCAACCCACCTCCCCCCAACCCACCTCCCCCCACCCCCCCACCCCCCCACCCCCCGAGAATCCAATATGTCTCAATAAAATCACCTCTCATTTTTCTAAACTCCAAATGAGTTACAGACGCAACCTACTCAACCTCTCCTCGTAAGAAAATCCATCTAAACCCGGGATCGACCGAGTGAACCTTCTCTGGACTGCCTCCAATGCTGGTGTTATCTTTCCTTAGATAAGGGGAGCAGAACTATTCACAAATACTATCATTCATTGTCGTTACAAGTCCATCTGATTCACACTTTTGTCTGCCTCACTTTAGGGGAAGATGAGACAGAATAGAATCACGGAGTTCCTGCAGTGCAGAAGGAGGCCATTCGGCCCATCGAGCCTGCACCAATCACAATCCCACCCAGGGCCCTATCCCCGTAACCCCACGTATGTACCTTGCTCATCTCCCTGACAATTTAGCCAATCCACCTTTGGACACTGAGGGGGACACACATACACATGCTAAATGGTCGCCGCACTACCAGAAGGACGTGGAGGCATTAGAGAGAGTGCAGAGAAGGTTTACCAGGATGTTGCCTGGTATGGAGGGTCTTAGCTATGAGGAGAGATTGGGTAGACTGGGGTTGTTCTCCTTGGAAAGACGGAGAATGAGGGGAGATCTAATAGAGGTGTACAAGATTATGAAGGGTATAGATAGGGTGAACAGTGGGAAGCTTTTTCCCAGGTCGGAGGTGACGATCACGAGGGATCACGGGCTCAAGGTGAGAGGGGCGAAGTATAACTCAGATATCAGAGGGACGTTTTTTACACAGAGGGTGGTGGGGGCCTGGAATGCGCTGCCAAGCAGGGTGGTGGAGGCAGACACGCCGACATCGTTTAAGACTTACCTGGACAGTCACATGAGCAGCCTGGGAATGGAGGGATACAAACGATTGGTCCAGTTGGACCAAGGAGCGGCACAGGCTTGGAGGGCCGAAGGGCCTGTTTCCTGTGCTGTACTGTTCTTTGTTCTTTGTTTGTAAATTGCCCCTTAGTGTCCAAAGATGTGCAGGTTAGGTAGGTTGGCCATGCTAAATTGCCCCTTAGTGTCCAAAGATGTGCAGGTTAGGTGGATTGGCCATGCTAAATTGCCCCTTAGTGTCCAAAGATGTGCAGGTTAGGGGGATTGGCCATGCTAAATTGTCCCTTAGTGTCCAAAGATGTGCAGGTTAGATGGATTGGCCATGCTAAATTGTCCCTTAGTGTCCAAAGATGTGCAGGTTAGATGGATTGGCCATGCTAAATTGTCCCTTAGTGTCCAAAGATGTGCAGGTTAGATGGATTGGCCATGCTAAATTGTCCCTTAGTGTCCAAAGATGCGCAGGTTAGGTGGATTGGCCATGCTAAATTGTCCCTTAGTGTCCAAAGATGTGCAGGTTAGGTGGATTGGCCATGCTAAATTGCCCCTTAGTGTCCAAAGATGTGCAGGTTATGAGGGATTAGTGGGGTAGATAGGTGGGGTTATGGGCGATAGGGTTTGGGTGCGATGCTCCGATGGAGGGTCGGTGCAGAATCGATGGGTTTCTAATCATAGAAATCATAGAAACCCTACAGTGCAGAAGGAGGCCATTCAGCCCATCGAGTCACTGCGGCACAGTAGCGCAGTGGTTAGCACTGCTGCTTCACAGCTCCAGGGACCTGGGTTCGATTCCCCGGCTTGGGTCACTGTCTGTGTGGAGTTTGCACATTCTCCTCGTGTCTGCGTGGGTTTCCTCCGGGTGCTCCGGTTTCCTCCCACAGTCCAAAGATGTGCGGGTTAGGTTGATTGGCCAGGTTAAAAAATTGCCCCCTAGAATCCTGAGATGCGTAGGTTAGAGGGATTAGCGGGTAAAATATGTGGGGGTAGGGCCTGGGTGGGATTGTGGTCGGTGCAGACTCGATGGGCAAAATGGCCTCCTTCTGCACTGTAGGGTTTCTATGATTCTATTTCTATGAGTCTGCACCGACCACAATCCCACCCAGGCCCTACCCCCACATATTTACCCGCTAATCCCTCTAACCTACGCATTTTAGGATTCTAAGGGGCAATTTTTAACCTGGCCAATCAACCTAACCCGCACATTTTTGGACTGTGGGAGGAAACCGGAGCACCCGGAGGAAACCCACGCAGACACGAGGAGAACGTGCAAACTCCATAGAAAGTGGATAGAAATAACTCCATAGAAATAACTCCATTCTAAGATTCTAAGAATTCTTAAAGTGCCACAGAAAGGCACAGAATATTACAGGACCGGAGGGGTGGGGCTGAGGGAGAAATAAAGATAATGGAATTCCAGTTCTTATCACTGCTGCACCAGGAAACAAAGGCTTCAGTTTGATGTACAGGCCCCAATTAGGCTGCACCTGGAGCGTTGCGTGCCACACCCTCCACTGACCTTGGAGGGAGAGCGGTGTAGGTTTACCAGAATACCTCAACTCTAGAATAGAATCCATACAGTGCAGAAGGAGGCCATTCGACCCATCAAGCCTCCCCCAACAACAATCCGCCCCCCCGCAGTCCCTATCCCCGGAACCCCACGTATTTACCCTGCTAATCCCCCTGACGCTAAGGGCGATTTTGCATGGCCAATCCACCTAACCCACACATCTTTAAGGGGAGATCTTATAGAAACATATTAAATTATGAAGGGAATAGATAGGATAGAAGCAGGGAAGTTGTTTCCACTGGCGGGTGAAACTAGAACTCGGGGACATGGCCTCAAAATAAGGGGAAGCAGATTTGGGACTGAGTTGAGGAGGAACTTCTTCACACAAAGGGTTGTGAATCTGTGGAATCTCCTGCCCAGTGAAGCAGTTGAGGCTACCTCATTGAATATTTTTAAGGCAGAGATAGATTTTTGAACAGTAAAGGAATTAAGGGTTATGGTGAGCGGGTGGGTAAGTGGAGCTGAGTCCAGGAAAAGATCAGCCATGATCTTATTGAATGGCGAAGCAGGCTCGAGGGGCCAGATGGCCTACTCCTGCTCCTAGTTCTTATGTTCTGATGTTCTTTCAACACCAAGGGGCAATTTAGCATGGCCAATCTACCTAACCTGCACATCTTTGGACACTAAGGGACAATTTAGCATGGCCAATCTACCTAACCTGCACATCTTTGGACACTAAGGGGCAATTTAGCATGGCCAATCCACCTAACATGCACATCTTTGGACACTAAGGGACAAGTTAGCATGGCCAATCCACCTAACATGCACATCTTTGGACACTAAGGGACAATTTCGCATGGCCAATCCATCTAACCTGCACATCTTTGGACACTAAGGGACAATTTACCATGGCCTATCCACCTAACCTGGACATCTTTGGACACTAAGGGACAATTTAGCATGGCCAATCCATCTAACCTTCACATCTTTGGACACTAAGGGACAATTTCGCATGGCCAATCCATCTAACCTGCACATCTTTGGACACTAAGGGACAATTTCGCATGGCCAATTCACCTAACCTGCACACCTTTGGACACTAAGGGACAATTTAGCATGGCCAATTCACCCAACCTGCACATCTTTGGACACTAAGGGACAATTTAGCATGGCCAATTCACCCAACCTGCACATCTTTGGACACTAAGGGACAATTTAGCACGGCCAATCCATCTAACCTGCACATCTTTGGACACTAAGGGACAATTTCGCATGGCCAATCCATCTAACCTGCACATCTTTGGACACTAAGGGACAATTTCGCATGGCCTATCCACCTAACCTGGACATCTTTGGACACTAAGGGACAATTTAGCATGGCCAATCCATCTAACCTGCACATCTTTGGACACTAAGGGACAATTTTAGCATGGCCAATCCACCTAACCTGGACATCTTTGGACTGTGGGAGGAAACCAGAGCACCCGGAGGAAACCCACGCAGACATGGGGGTGAGGGTGGGAAACGTGTAGACTCCGCACAGACAGTGATTAAAGCCAGGAATCGCACCCGGGTCCCTGGCGCTATGAGGCAGCAGTGCTAACCACTATGCCTCACAGGCCCACAGTGTGGGAAGGATAGGGAGGCTGAGGGAAGGGAGAATGAAGGGGGATAATATGAGGGAGGGAAGGTGAGGAGAGGCATTGGGGTTAGAGTGAGGGGCGGTGTAATTGCTGTGAGGAGTGGGGGGGAGGGGTTGGAGAACCAATGTCGTCGGATATCTGGAGTAACCCCCCCTCTCTTGCTCCCCTCCAAGGGGAGGAACGGTAGCACAGCGGTTAGCACTGCTGCCTCACAGCACCAGGGACCTGGGTTCGATTCCCGGCCCTGGGTCACTGTCTGTGTGGAGTTTGCACATTCTCCTCGTGTCTGCGTGGGTTTCCTCCGGGTGCTCCGGTTTCCTCCCACAGTCTGAAAGACGTGCTGGTTAGGGTGCATTGGGCCGTGCTAAATTCTCCCTCAGTGTAACCCGAACAGGAGTGTCGCAACTAGGGGAATTTTCACAGTAACTTCATTGCCGTGTTAATGTAAGTCTTACTTGTGACCAATAAATAAACTTAAAACTTTACAAGTTAAAAAGCTTTCAAACCATCCCCTCCCTCCTCCATGCCACGCAGGCCTGAGGCCTGGGGAATAGGCCTTAGTCACTCCACTCACTATTTCCCACCTTGTTTGACCCTCCTCCAGGCCAGGCTTACCTTTCTGGAGACCCAAGCGGACGTCAAGACACTGCAGTCCTGAGGCCTCAGCGTGTAGGCCCCTCTTGCCCGGATTGACTGCCATTTTGTTTCCACTTCATTGGAACCAGCACAAGAGGTGGGTGACATTTTGGAGGGGGGGTGGGAGAGAGGGTTGAGGAGGGGGGGGGGGGGGCGGGGTGGGGTGGGGGGTTGCGGGAAGGGGGGAAGAGGGAGGAAATGTTTTGCTTCTTTACACTGAGGCCTGTCACCGCCTCAGTGTTAACAATGGACCT
>NW_027592029.1:25000-57500 GCF_964213995.1 Mustelus asterias
CGGGTTTGGAAACAGAGTAAAGCTCCCTCTACACTGTCCCCCATCAAAAACTCCCAGGACAGATACAGCACGGAGTTAGATACAGAGTAAAGCTCCCTCTACACTGTCCCCCATCAAACACTCCCAGGACAGGTACAGCACGGGGTTAGATACAGAGTAAAGCTCCCTCTACACTGTCCCCCATCAAACACTCCCAGGACAGGTGCAGCACGGGGTTAGATACAGAGTAAAGCACCCTCTACACTGTCCCCCATCAAACACTCCCAGGACAGGTACAGCACGGGGTTAGATACAGAGTAAAGCTCCCTCTACACTGTCCACAAACACTCCCAGGACAGGTACAGCACGGGGTTAGATTGAGAGTAAAGCTCCCTCTACACTGTCCCCATCAAACACTCCCAGGACAGGTACAGCACGGGGTTAGATACAGAGTAAAGCTCCCTCTACACTGTCCCCATCAAACACTCCCAGGACAGGTACAGCACGGGGTTAGATACAGAGTAAAGCTCCCTCGACACTGTCCCCCATCAAACACTCCCAGGACAGGTACAGCACGGAGTTAGATACAGAGTAAAGCTCCCTCGACACTGTCCCCATCAAGCACTCCCAGGACAGGTACAGCACGGGGTTAGATACAGAGTAAAGCTCCCTCTACACTGTCCCCATCAAACACTCCCAGGACAGGGACAGCACGGGGTTAGATACAGAGTAAAGCTCCCTCTACACTGTCCCCCATCAAACACTCCCAGGACTGGTACAGCACGGGGTTAGATACAGAGTAAAGCTCCCTCTACACTGACCCCATCAAACACTCCCAGGACAGGTACAGCACAGGGTTAGATACAGAGTAAAGCTCCCTCGACACTGTCCCCATCAAACACTCCCAGGACAGATACAGCACGGGGTTAGATACAGAGTAAAGCAACCTCTACACCGTCCCCCATCAAACACTCCCAGGACAGGTACAGCACGGGGTTAGATACAGAGTAAAGCTCCCTCGACACTGTCCCCATCAAACACTCCCAGGACAGGTACAGCACAGGGTTAGATACAGAGTAAAGCTCCCTCGACACTGTCCCCATCAAACACTCCCAGGACAGGGACAGCACGGGGTTAGATACAGAGTAAAGCTCCCTCTACACTGTCCCCCATCAAACACTCCCAGGACAGGTACAGCACGGGGTCAGATACAGAGTAAAGCTCCCTCTACACTGTCCCCCCCATCAAACACTCCCAGGACAGGTACAGCATGGGGTTAGATACAGAGTAGATCTCCCTGTACACTGTCCCCATCAAACACTCCCAGGACAGGTACAGCACGGTGTTAGATACAGATTAAAGCTCCCTCTGCACTGTCCCCATCAAACACTCCCCGGACAGATACAGCACGGGGTTAGATACAGAGTAAAGCTCCCTCTACATTGTCCCCCATCAAACACTCCCAGGACAGGTACAGCATGGGGTTAGATACAGAGTAAAGCTCCCTCTACACTGTCCCCCATCAAACACTCCCAGGACAGGTACAGCATGGGGTTAGATACAGAGTAAAGCTCCCTCTACACTGTCCCCCATCAAACACTCCCAGGACAGGGACAGCACGGGGTTAGATACAGAGTAAAGCTCCCTCTACACTGTCCCCATCAAACACTCCCAGGACAGGTACAGCACGGGGTAAGATACAGAGTAAAGCCCCCTCTACACTGACCCCCATCAAACACTCCCAGGTCAGGTACAGCACGGGGGTTAGATACAGAGTAAAGCTCTCTCTACACTGTCCCCCATCAAACACTCCCAGGACAGGTGCAGCACGGGGTTAGATACAGAGTAAAGATCCCTCTACACTGTCCCCCCATCAAACACTCCCAGGACAGGTACAGCACGGGTTTGGAAACAGAGTAAAGCTCCCTCTACACTGTCCCCCATCAAAAACTCCCAGGACAGATACAGCACGGAGTTAGATACAGAGTAAAGCTCCCTCTACACTGTCCCCCATCAAACACTCCCAGGACAGGTACAGCACGGGGTTAGATACAGAGTAAAGCTCCCTCTACACTGTCCCCCATCAAACACTCCCAGGACAGGTGCAGCACGGGGTTAGATACAGAGTAAAGCACCCTCTACACTGTCCCCCATCAAACACTCCCAGGACAGGTACAGCACGGGGTTAGATACAGAGTAAAGCTCCCTCTACACTGTCCACAAACACTCCCAGGACAGGTACAGCACGGGGTTAGATTGAGAGTAAAGCTCCCTCAACACTGTCCCCATCAAACACTCCCAGGACAGGTACAGCACGGGGTTAGATACAGAGTAAAGCTCCCTCTACACTGTCCCCATCAAACACTCCCAGGACAGGTACAGCACGGGGTTAGATACAGAGTAAAGCTCCCTCGACACTGTCCCCCATCAAACACTCCCAGGACAGGTACAGCACGGGGTTAGATACAGAGTAAAGCTCCCTCGACACTGTCCCCATCAAGCACTCCCAGGACAGGTACAGCACGGGGTTAGATACAGAGTAAAGCTCCCTCTACACTGTCCCCATCAAACACTCCCAGGACAGGGACAGCACGGGGTTAGATACAGAGTAAAGCTCCCTCTACACTGTCCCCCATCAAACACTCCCAGGACTGGTACAGCACGGGGTTAGATACAGAGTAAAGCTCCCTCTACACTGACCCCATCAAACACTCCCAGGACAGGTACAGCACAGGGTTAGATACAGAGTAAAGCTCCCTCGACACTGTCCCCATCAAACACTCCCAGGACAGATACAGCACGGGGTTAGATACAGAGTAAAGCAACCTCTACACCGTCCCCCATCAAACACTCCCAGGACAGGTACAGCACGGGGTTAGATACAGAGTAAAGCTCCCTCGACACTGTCCCCATCAAACACTCCCAGGACAGGTACAGCACAGGGTTAGATACAGAGTAAAGCTCCCTCGACACTGTCCCCATCAAACACTCCCAGGACAGGTACAGCATGGGGTTCGATACAGAGTAAAGCTCCATCTACACTGCCCCCATCAAACACTCCCAGGACAGGTACAGCACGGGGTTAGATACAGAGTAAAGCTCCCTCTACACTGTCCCCATCAAACACTCCCAGGACAGGTACAGCACGGGGTTAGATACAGAGTAAAGCTCCCTCTACACTGTCCCCCATCAAACACTCCCCGGACAGGTACAGCACGGGGTTAGATACAGAGTAAAGCTCCCTCTACACTGTCCCCCCATCAAACACTCTCAGGACAGGTACAGCACGGGGTTAGATACAGAGTAAAGCTCCCTCTACACTGTCCCCATCAAACACTCCCAGGACAGGGACAGCACGGGGTTAGATACAGAGTAAAGCTCCCTCTACACTGTCCCCCATCAAACACTCCCAGGACAGGTACAGCACGGGTTTAGATGCAGAGTAAAGCTCCCTCTACACTGTCTCCCATCAAACACTCCCAGGACAGGTACAGCACGGGGTTAGATACAGAGTAAAGCTCCCTCTACACTGTCCCCCATCAAACACTCCCAGGACAGGTACAGCACGGGGTTAGATACAGAGTAAAGCTCCCTCGACACTGTCCCCCATCAAACACTCCCAGGACAGGTACAGCACGGGTTTGGAAACAGAGTAAAGCTCCCTCTACACTGTCCCCCATCAAAAACTCCCAGGACAGGTACAGCACGGGGTTAGATACAGAGTAAAGCTCCCTCTACACTGTCCCCCATCAAACACTCCCAGGACAGGTACAGCACGGGGTTAGATACAGAGTAAAGCTCCCTCTACACTGTCCCCCATCAAACACTCCCAGGACAGGTACAGCACGGGGTTAGATACAGAGTAAAGCTCCCGCTACACTGTCCCCCATCAAACACTCCCAGGACAGGTACAGCACGGGGTTAGATACAGAGTAAAGCTCCCTCTACACTGTCCACAAACACTCCCAGGACAGGTACAGCACGGGGTTAGATACAGAGTAAAGCTCCCTCTACACTGTCCCCATCAAACACTCCCAGGACAGGTACAGCACGGGGTTAGATACAGAGTAAAGCTCCCTCTACACTGTCCCCATCAAACACTCCCAGGACAGGTACAGCACGGGGTTAGATACAGAGTAAAGCTCCCTCTACCCTGTCCCCCATCAAACACTCCCAGGACAGGTACAGCACGGGGTTAGATACAGAGTAAAGCTCCCTCTACACTGTCCCCATCAAACACTCCCAGGACAGGTACAGCACGGGGTTAGATACAGAGTAAATATCCCTCTACACTGTCCCCGTCAAACACTCCCAGGACAGGTACAGCACGGGGTTAGATACAGAGTAAAGCTCCCTCGACACTGTCCCCCATCAAACAATCCCAGGACAGGTACAGCACGGGGTTAGATACAGAGTAAAGCTCCCTCTACACTGTCCCCCATCAAACACTCCCAGGACAGGTACAGCACGGGGTTAGATACAGAGTAAAGATCCCTCTACACTGTCCCCCCATCAAACACTCCCAGGACAGGTACAGCACGGGTTTGGAAACAGAGTAAAGCTCCCTCTACACTGTCCCCCATCAAACACTCCCAGGACAGGTACAGCACGGGGTTAGATACAGAGTAAAGCTCCCTCTACACTGTCCCCCATCAAACACTCCCAGGACATGTACAGCACGGGGTTAGATACAGAGGAAAGCTCCCTCTACACTGTCCCCCATCAAACACTCCCAGGACAGGTACAGCACAGGGTTAGATACAGAGTAAAGCTCCCTCTACACTGTCCACAAACACTCCCAGGACAGGTACAGCACGGGGTTAGATTGAGAGTAAAGCTCCCTCTACACTGTCCCCATCAAACACTCCCAGGACAGGTACAGCACGGGGTTAGATACAGAGTAAAGCTCCCTCTACACTGTCCCCATCAAACACTCCCAGGACAGGTACAGCACAGGGTCAGATACAGAGTAAAGCTCCCTCGACACTGTCCCCATCAAACACTCCCAGTACAGGTACAGCACGGGGTTAGATACAGAGTAAAGCAACCTCTACACCGTCCCCCATCAAACACTCCCAGGACAGGTACAGCACGGGGTTAGATACAGAGTAAAGCTCCCTCGACACTGTCCCCATCAAACACTCCCAGGACAGGTACAGCACAGGGTTAGATACAGAGTAAAGCTCCCTCGACACTGTCCCCATCAAACACTCCCAGGACAGGTACAGCACGGGGTTAGATACAGAGTAAAGCTCCCTCTACACTGCCCCCATCAAACACTCCCAGGACAGGTACAGCACGGGGTTAGATACAGAGTAAAGCTCCCTCGACACTGTCCCCATCAAACACTCCCAGGACAGGTACAGCACGGGGTTAGATACAGAGTAAAGCTCCCTCTACACTGTCCCCCATCAAACACTCCCAGGACAGGTACAGCACGGGGTTAGATACAGAGTAAAGCTCCCTCTACACTGTCCCCCATCAAACACTCCCAGGACTGGTACAGCACGGGGTTAGATACAGAGTAAAGCTCCCTCTACACTGTCCCCATCAAACACTCCCAGGACAGGTACAGCATGGGGTGAGATAGAGAGTAAAGCTCCCTCTACACTGTCCCCCATCAAACACTCCCAGGACAGGTACAGCACGGGGTTAGATACAGAGTAAAGCTCCCTCTACACTGACCCCATCAAACACTCCCAGGACAGGTACAGCACAGGGTTAGATACAGAGTAAAGCTCCCTCGACACTGTCCCCATCAAACACTCCCAGGACAGATACAGCACGGGGTTAGATACAGAGTAAAGCAACCTCTACACCGTCCCCCATCAAACACTCCCAGGACAGGTACAGCACAGGGTTAGATACAGAGTAAAGCTCCCTCGACACTGCCCCATCAAACACTCCCAGGACAGGTACAGCACGGGGTTAGATACAGAGTAAAGCTCCCTCTACACTGCCCCCATCAAACACTCCCAGGACAGGTACAGCACGGGGTTAGATACAGAGTAAAGCTCCTTCTACACTGTCCCCATCAAACACTCCCAGGACAGGTACAGCACGGGGTTAGATACAGAGTAAAGCTCCCTCTACATTGTCCCCATCAAACACTCCCAGGACAGGTACAGCACGGGGTTAGATACAGAGTAAAGCTCCCTCTACGCTGTCCCCATCAAACACTCCCAGGACAGGGATAGCACGGGGTTAGATACAGAGTAAAGCTCCCTCTACACTGTCCCCAATCAAACACTCCCAGGACAGGTACAGCACGGGTTTAGATGCAGAGTAAAGCTCCCTCTACACTGTCTCCCATCAAACACTCCCAGGACAGGTACAGCACGGGGTTAGATACAGAGAAAAGCTCCCTCTACACTGTCCCCCATCAAACACTCCCAGGACAGGTACAGCACGGGGTTAGATACAGAGTAAAGCTCCCTCGACACTGTCCCCCATCAAACACTCCCAGGACAGGTACAGCACGGGGTTAGATACAGAGTAAAGCTCCCCCTACACTGTCCCCATCAAACACTCCCAGTACAGGTACAGCACGGGTTTGGAAACAGAGTAAAGCTCCCTCTACACTGTCCCCCATCAAAAACCCCCAGGACAGGTACAGCATGGGGTTAGATACAGAGTAAAGCTCCCTCTACACTGTCCCCCATCAAACACTCCCAGGACAGGTACAGCACGGGGTTAGATACAGAGTAAAGCTCCCTCTACACTGTCCCCCATCAAACACTCCCAGGACAGGTACAGCACGGGGTTAGATACAGAGTAAAGCTCCCTCTACACTGTCCCCCATCAAACACTCCCAGGACAGGTACAGCACGGGGTTAGATACAGAGTAAAGCTCCCTCTACACTGTCCACAAACACTCCCAGGACAGGTACAGCACGGGGTTAGATACAGAGTAAAGCTCCCTCTACACTGTCCCCATCAAACACTCCCAGGACAGGTACAGCACGGGGTTAGATACAGAGTAAAGCTCCCTCTACACTGTCCCCATCAAACACTCCCAGGACAGGTACAGCACGGGGTTAGATACAGAGTAAAGCTCCCTCTACACTGTCCCCCATCAAACACTCCCAGGACAGGTACAGCACGGGGTTAGATACAGAGTAAAGCTCCCTCTACACTGTCCCCATCAAACACTCCCAGGACAGGTACAGCACGGGGTTAGATACAGAGTAAATCTCCCTCTACACTGTCCCCATCAAACACTCCCAGGACAGGTACAGCACGGGGTCAGATACAGAGTAAAGCTCCCTCTACACTGTCCCCCATCAAACACTCCCAGGACAGGTACAGCACGGGGTTAGATACAGAGGAAAGCTCCCTCTACACTGTCCCCCATCAAACACTCCCAGGACAGGTACAGCACAGGGTTAGATACAGAGTAAAGCTCCCTCTACACTGTCCACAAACACTCCCAGGACAGGTACAGCACGGGGTTAGATTGAGAGTAAAGCTCCCTCTACACTGTCCCCATCAAACACTCCCAGGACAGGTACAGCACGGGGTTAGATACAGAGTAAAGCTCCCTCTACACTGTCCCCATCAAACACTCCCAGGACAGGTACAGCACAGGGTCAGATACAGAGTAAAGCTCCCTCGACACTGTCCCCATCAAACACTCCCAGTACAGGTACAGCACGGGGTTAGATACAGAGTAAAGCAACCTCTACACCGTCCCCCATCAAACACTCCCAGGACAGGTACAGCACGGGGTTAGATACAGAGTAAAGCTCCCTCGACACTGTCCCCATCAAACACTCCCAGGACAGGTACAGCACAGGGTTAGATACAGAGTAAAGCTCCCTCGACACTGTCCCCATCAAACACTCCCAGGACAGGTACAGCACGGGGTTAGATACAGAGTAAAGCTCCCTCTACACTGCCCCCATCAAACACTCCCAGGACAGGTACAGCACGGGGTTAGATACAGAGTAAAGCTCCCTCGACACTGTCCCCATCAAACACTCCCAGGACAGGTACAGCACGGGGTTAGATACAGAGTAAAGCTCCCTCTACACTGTCCCCCATCAAACACTCCCAGGACAGGTACAGCACGGGGTTAGATACAGAGTAAAGCTCCCTCTACACTGTCCCCCATCAAACACTCCCAGGACTGGTACAGCACGGGGTTAGATACAGAGTAAAGCTCCCTCTACACTGTCCCCATCAAACACTCCCAGGACAGGTACAGCATGGGGTGAGATAGAGAGTAAAGCTCCCTCTACACTGTCCCCCATCAAACACTCCCAGGACAGGTACAGCACGGGGTTAGATACAGAGTAAAGCTCCCTCTACACTGACCCCATCAAACACTCCCAGGACAGGTACAGCACAGGGTTAGATACAGAGTAAAGCTCCCTCGACACTGTCCCCATCAAACACTCCCAGGACAGATACAGCACGGGGTTAGATACAGAGTAAAGCAACCTCTACACCGTCCCCCATCAAACACTCCCAGGACAGGTACAGCACAGGGTTAGATACAGAGTAAAGCTCCCTCGACACTGCCCCATCAAACACTCCCAGGACAGGTACAGCACGGGGTTAGATACAGAGTAAAGCTCCCTCTACACTGCCCCCATCAAACACTCCCAGGACAGGTACAGCACGGGGTTAGATACAGAGTAAAGCTCCTTCTACACTGTCCCCATCAAACACTCCCAGGACAGGTACAGCACGGGGTTAGATACAGAGTAAAGCTCCCTCTACATTGTCCCCATCAAACACTCCCAGGACAGGTACAGCACGGGGTTAGATACAGAGTAAAGCTCCCTCTACGCTGTCCCCATCAAACACTCCCAGGACAGGGATAGCACGGGGTTAGATACAGAGTAAAGCTCCCTCTACACTGTCCCCAATCAAACACTCCCAGGACAGGTACAGCACGGGTTTAGATGCAGAGTAAAGCTCCCTCTACACTGTCTCCCATCAAACACTCCCAGGACAGGTACAGCACGGGGTTAGATACAGAGAAAAGCTCCCTCTACACTGTCCCCCATCAAACACTCCCAGGACAGGTACAGCACGGGGTTAGATACAGAGTAAAGCTCCCTCGACACTGTCCCCCATCAAACACTCCCAGGACAGGTACAGCACGGGGTTAGATACAGAGTAAAGCTCCCCCTACACTGTCCCCATCAAACACTCCCAGTACAGGTACAGCACGGGTTTGGAAACAGAGTAAAGCTCCCTCTACACTGTCCCCCATCAAAAACCCCCAGGACAGGTACAGCATGGGGTTAGATACAGAGTAAAGCTCCCTCTACACTGTCCCCCATCAAACACTCCCAGGACAGGTACAGCACGGGGTTAGATACAGAGTAAAGCTCCCTCTACACTGTCCCCCATCAAACACTCCCAGGACAGGTACAGCACGGGGTTAGATACAGAGTAAAGCTCCCTCTACACTGTCCCCCATCAAACACTCCCAGGACAGGTACAGCACGGGGTTAGATACAGAGTAAAGCTCCCTCTACACTGTCCACAAACACTCCCAGGACAGGTACAGCACGGGGTTAGATACAGAGTAAAGCTCCCTCTACACTGTCCCCATCAAACACTCCCAGGACAGGTACAGCACGGGGTTAGATACAGAGTAAAGCTCCCTCTACACTGTCCCCATCAAACACTCCCAGGACAGGTACAGCACGGGGTTAGATACAGAGTAAAGCTCCCTCTACACTGTCCCCCATCAAACACTCCCAGGACAGGTACAGCACGGGGTTAGATACAGAGTAAAGCTCCCTCTACACTGTCCCCATCAAACACTCCCAGGACAGGTACAGCACGGGGTTAGATACAGAGTAAATCTCCCTCTACACTGTCCCCATCAAACACTCCCAGGACAGGTACAGCACGGGGTCAGATACAGAGTAAAGCTCCCTCTACACTGTCCCCCATCAAACACTCCCAGGACAGGTACAGCACGGGGTTAGATACAGAGTAAAGCTCCCTCTACACTGTCCCCCATCAAACACTCCCAGGACAGGTACAGCACGGGGTTAGATACAGAGTAAAGCTTCCTCTACACTGACCCCATCAAACACTCCCAGGACAGGTACAGCACAGGGTTAGATACAGAGTAAAGCTCCCTCGACACTGTCCCCATCAAACACTCCCAGGACAGATACAGCACGGGGTTAGATACAGAGTAAAGCAACCTCTACACCGTCCTCCATCAAACACTCCCAGGACAGGTACAGCACAGGGTTAGATACAGAGTAAAGCTCCCTCGACACTGTCCCCATCAAACACTCCCAGGACAGGTACAGCACGGGGTTAGATACAGAGTAAAGCTCCCTCTACACTGCCCCCATCAAACACTCCCAGGACAGGTACAGCACAGGGTTAGATACAGAGTAAAGCTCCCTCTACACTGTCCCCCATCAAACACTCCCCGGACAGGTACAGCACGGCGTTAGATACAGAGTAAAGCTCCCTCTACACTGTCCCCCCATCAAACACTCCCAGGACAGATGCAGCACGGGGTTAGATACAGAGTAAAGCTCCCTCTGCACTGTCCCCCATCAAACACTCCCAGGACAGGTACAGCATGGGGTTAGATCCAGAGTAAAGCTCCCTCTACACTGTCCCCGTCAAACACTCCCAGGACAGGTACAGCATGGGGTGAGATACAGAGTAAAGCTCCCTCTACACTGTCCCCCATCAAACACTCCCTGGACAGGTACAGCACGGGGTTAGATACAGAGTAAAGCTCCCTCTACACTGACCCCATCAAACACTCCCAGGACAGGTACAGCACAGGGTTAGATACAGAGTAAAGCTCCCTCGACACTGTCCCCATCAAACACTCCCAGGACAGATACAGCACCCAGGACAGATACAGCACGGGGTGAGATACAGAGTAAAGCAACCTCTACACCCACCCCATCAAACACTCCCAGGACAAGTACAGCACAGCGTTAGATACAGAGTAAAGCTCCCTCGACACTGTCCCCATCAAACACTCCCAGGACAGGTACAGCACGGGGTTAGATACAGAGTAAAGCTCCCTCTACACTGTCCCCATCAAACACTCCCAGGACAGGTACAGCACGGGGTTAGATACAGAGTAAAGCTCCCTCTACATTGTCCCCATCAAACACTCCCAGGAAAGGTACAGCACGGGGTTAGATACAGAGTAAAGCTCCCTCTACACTGTCCCCATCAAACACTCCCAGGACAGGTACAGCACGGGGTTAGATACAGAGTAAAGCTCCCTCTACACTGTCCCCATCAAACACTCCCAGGACAGGTACAGCACGGGGTTAGATACAGAGTAAAGCTCCCTCTACATTGTCCCCATCAAACACTCCCAGGACAGGTACAGCACGGGGTTAGATACAGAGTAAAGCTCCCTCTACACTGTCCCCCCATCAAACACTCCCAGGACAGGTACAGCACGGGGTTAGAATCATAGAATCATAGAAACCCTACAGTGCAGAAGGAGGCCATTCGGCCCATCGAGTCTGCACCGACCACAATCCCACCCAGGCCCTACCCCCACATATTTACCTGCTAATCCCTCTAACCTACACACCCCAGGACTCTAAGGGGCAATTTTTAACCTGGCCAATCAACCTAACCCGCACATCTTTGGACTGTGGGAGGAAACCGGAGCACCCGGAGGAAACCCACGCAGACACGAGGAGAATGTGCAAACTCCACACAGACAGTGACCCGAGCCGGGAATCGAACCCGGGACCCTGGAGCTGTGAAGCAGCAGTGCTAACCACTGTGCTACCGTGCCGCCCGGCACCGTGCAGCACGGGGTTAGATACAGAGTAAAGCTCCCTCTACACTGTCCCCATCAAACACTCCCAGGACAGGTACAGCACGGGGTTAGATACAGAGTAAAGCTCCCTCGACACTGTCCCCATCAAACACTCCCAGGACAGATACAGCACGGGGTTAGATACAGAGTAAAGCAACCTCTCCACTGCCCCCATCAAACACTCCCAGGACAGGTACAGCACGGGGTTAGATACAGAGTAAAGCTCCTTCTACACTGTCCCCATCAAACACTCCCAGGACAGGTACAGCACGGGGTTAGATACAGAGTAAAGCTCCCTCTACATTGTCCCCATCAAACACTCCCAGGACAGGTACAGCACGGGGTTAGATACAGAGTAAAGCTCCCTCTACACTGTCCCCCCATCAAACACTCCCAGGACAGGTACAGCACGGGGTTAGATACAGAGTAAAGCTCCCTCTACACTGTCCCCATCAAACACTCCCAGGACAGGGATAGCACGGGGTTCGATACAGAGTAAAGCTCCCTCTACACTGTCCCCCATCAAACACTCCCAGGACAGGTACAGCATGGGTTTAGATGCAGAGTAAAGCTCCCTCTACACTGTCTCCCATCCAGCACTCCCAGGACAGGTACAGCACGGCGTTAGATACAGAGTAAAGCTCCCTCTACACTGTCCCCCATCAAACACTCCCAGGACAGGTACAGCACGGGGTTAGATACAGAGTAAAGCTCCCTCGACACTGTCCCCCATCAAACACTCCCAGGACAGGTACAGCACGGGGTTAGATACAGAGTAAAGCTCCCCCTACACCGTCCCCATCAAACACTCCCAGGACAGGTACAGCACGGGTTTGGAAACAGAGTAAAGCTCCCTCTACACTGTCCCCCATCAAAAACTCCCAGGACAGGTACAGCATGGGGTTAGATACAGAGTAAAACTCCCTCTACACTGTCCCCCATCAAACACTCCCAGTAGAGGTACAGCACGGGGTTAGATACAGAGTAAAGCTCCCTCTACACTGTCCCCCATCAAACACTCCCAGGACAGGTACAGCACGGGGTTAGATACAGAGTAAAGCTCCCTCTACACTGTCCCCCATCAAACACTCCCAGGACAGGTACAGCACGGGGTTAGATACAGAGTAAAGCTCCCTCTACACTGTCCACAAACACTCCCAGGACAGGTACAGCACGGGGTTAGATACAGAGTAAAGCTCCCTCTACACTGTCCCCATCAAACACTCCCAGGACAGGTACAGCACGGGGTTAGATACAGAGTAAAGCTCCCTCTACACTGTCCCCATCAAACACTCCCAGGACAGGTACAGCACGGGGTTAGATACAGAGTAAAGCTCCCTCTACACTGTCCCCCATCAAACACTCCCAGGACCGGTACAGCACGGGGTTAGATACAGAGTAAAGCTCCCTCTACACTGTCCCCATCAAACACTCCCAGGACAGGTACAGCACGGGGTTAGATACAGAGTAAATCTCCCTCTACACTGTCCCCATCAAACACTCCCAGGACAGGTACAGCACGGGGTTAGATACAGAGTAAAGCTCCCTCTACACTGTCCCCCATCAAACACTCCCAGGACTGGTACAGCACGGGGTTAGATACAGAGTAAAGCTCCCTCTACACTGACCCCATCAAACACTCCCAGAACAGGTACAGCACAGGGTTAGATACAGAGTAAAGCTCCCTCGACACTGTCCCCATCAAACACTCCCAGGACAGATACAGCACGGGGTTAGATACAGAGTAAAGCAACCTCTACACCGTCCCCCATCAAACACTCCCAGGACAGGTACAGCACGGGGTTAGATACAGAGTAAAGCTCCCTCGACACTGTCCCCATCAAACACTCCCAGGACAGGTACAGCACAGGGTTAGATACAGAGTAAAGCTCCCTCGACACTGTCCCCATCAAACACTCCCAGGACAGGTACAGCATGGGGTTCGATACAGAGTAAAGCTCCCTCTACACTGCCCCCATCAAACACTCCCAGGACAGGTACAGCACGGGGTTAGATACAGAGTAAAGCTCCCTCTACACTGTCCCCATCAAACACTCCCAGGACAGGTACAGCACGGGGTTAGATACAGAGTAAAGCTCCCTCTACACTGTCCCCCATCAAACACTCCCCGGACAGGTACAGCACGGGGTTAGATACAGAGTAAAGCTCCCTCTACACTGTCCCCCCATCAAACACTCTCAGGACAGGTACAGCACGGGGTTAGATACAGAGTAAAGCTCCCTCTACACTGTCCCCATCAAACACTCCCAGGACAGGGACAGCACGGGGTTAGATACAGAGTAAAGCTCCCTCTACACTGTCCCCCATCAAACACTCCCAGGACAGGTACAGCACGGGTTTAGATGCAGAGTAAAGCTCCCTCTACACTGTCTCCCATCAAACACTCCCAGGACAGGTACAGCACGGGGTTAGATACAGAGTAAAGCTCCCTCTACACTGTCCCCCATCAAACACTCCCAGGACAGGTACAGCACGGGGTTAGATACAGAGTAAAGCTCCCTCGACACTGTCCCCCATCAAACACTCCCAGGACAGGTACAGCACGGGTTTGGAAACAGAGTAAAGCTCCCTCTACACTGTCCCCCATCAAAAACTCCCAGGACAGGTACAGCACGGGGTTAGATACAGAGTAAAGCTCCCTCTACACTGTCCCCCATCAAACACTCCCAGGACAGGTACAGCACGGGGTTAGATACAGAGTAAAGCTCCCTCTACACTGTCCCCCATCAAACACTCCCAGGACAGGTACAGCACGGGGTTAGATACAGAGTAAAGCTCCCGCTACACTGTCCCCCATCAAACACTCCCAGGACAGGTACAGCACGGGGTTAGATACAGAGTAAAGCTCCCTCTACACTGTCCACAAACACTCCCAGGACAGGTACAGCACGGGGTTAGATACAGAGTAAAGCTCCCTCTACACTGTCCCCATCAAACACTCCCAGGACAGGTACAGCACGGGGTTAGATACAGAGTAAAGCTCCCTCTACACTGCCCCCATCAAACACTCCCAGGACAGGTACAGCACAGGGTTAGATACAGAGTAAAGCTCCCTCTACACTGTCCCCCATCAAACACTCCCCGGACAGGTACAGCACGGCGTTAGATACAGAGTAAAGCTCCCTCTACACTGTCCCCCCATCAAACACTCCCAGGACAGATGCAGCACGGGGTTAGATACAGAGTAAAGCTCCCTCTGCACTGTCCCCCATCAAACACTCCCAGGACAGGTACAGCATGGGGTTAGATCCAGAGTAAAGCTCCCTCTACACTGTCCCCGTCAAACACTCCCAGGACAGGTACAGCATGGGGTGAGATACAGAGTAAAGCTCCCTCTACACTGTCCCCCATCAAACACTCCCTGGACAGGTACAGCACGGGGTTAGATACAGAGTAAAGCTCCCTCTACACTGACCCCATCAAACACTCCCAGGACAGGTACAGCACAGGGTTAGATACAGAGTAAAGCTCCCTCGACACTGTCCCCATCAAACACTCCCAGGACAGATACAGCACCCAGGACAGATACAGCACGGGGTGAGATACAGAGTAAAGCAACCTCTACACCCACCCCATCAAACACTCCCAGGACAAGTACAGCACAGCGTTAGATACAGAGTAAAGCTCCCTCGACACTGTCCCCATCAAACACTCCCAGGACAGGTACAGCACGGGGTTAGATACAGAGTAAAGCTCCCTCTACACTGTCCCCATCAAACACTCCCAGGACAGGTACAGCACGGGGTTAGATACAGAGTAAAGCTCCCTCTACATTGTCCCCATCAAACACTCCCAGGAAAGGTACAGCACGGGGTTAGATACAGAGTAAAGCTCCCTCTACACTGTCCCCATCAAACACTCCCAGGACAGGTACAGCACGGGGTTAGATACAGAGTAAAGCTCCCTCTACACTGTCCCCATCAAACACTCCCAGGACAGGTACAGCACGGGGTTAGATACAGAGTAAAGCTCCCTCTACATTGTCCCCATCAAACACTCCCAGGACAGGTACAGCACGGGGTTAGATACAGAGTAAAGCTCCCTCTACACTGTCCCCCCATCAAACACTCCCAGGACAGGTACAGCACGGGGTTAGAATCATAGAATCATAGAAACCCTACAGTGCAGAAGGAGGCCATTCGGCCCATCGAGTCTGCACCGACCACAATCCCACCCAGGCCCTACCCCCACATATTTACCTGCTAATCCCTCTAACCTACACACCCCAGGACTCTAAGGGGCAATTTTTAACCTGGCCAATCAACCTAACCCGCACATCTTTGGACTGTGGGAGGAAACCGGAGCACCCGGAGGAAACCCACGCAGACACGAGGAGAATGTGCAAACTCCACACAGACAGTGACCCGAGCCGGGAATCGAACCCGGGACCCTGGAGCTGTGAAGCAGCAGTGCTAACCACTGTGCTACCGTGCCGCCCGGCACCGTGCAGCACGGGGTTAGATACAGAGTAAAGCTCCCTCTACACTGTCCCCATCAAACACTCCCAGGACAGGTACAGCACGGGGTTAGATACAGAGTAAAGCTCCCTCGACACTGTCCCCATCAAACACTCCCAGGACAGATACAGCACGGGGTTAGATACAGAGTAAAGCAACCTCTCCACTGCCCCCATCAAACACTCCCAGGACAGGTACAGCACGGGGTTAGATACAGAGTAAAGCTCCTTCTACACTGTCCCCATCAAACACTCCCAGGACAGGTACAGCACGGGGTTAGATACAGAGTAAAGCTCCCTCTACATTGTCCCCATCAAACACTCCCAGGACAGGTACAGCACGGGGTTAGATACAGAGTAAAGCTCCCTCTACACTGTCCCCCCATCAAACACTCCCAGGACAGGTACAGCACGGGGTTAGATACAGAGTAAAGCTCCCTCTACACTGTCCCCATCAAACACTCCCAGGACAGGGATAGCACGGGGTTCGATACAGAGTAAAGCTCCCTCTACACTGTCCCCCATCAAACACTCCCAGGACAGGTACAGCATGGGTTTAGATGCAGAGTAAAGCTCCCTCTACACTGTCTCCCATCCAGCACTCCCAGGACAGGTACAGCACGGCGTTAGATACAGAGTAAAGCTCCCTCTACACTGTCCCCCATCAAACACTCCCAGGACAGGTACAGCACGGGGTTAGATACAGAGTAAAGCTCCCTCGACACTGTCCCCCATCAAACACTCCCAGGACAGGTACAGCACGGGGTTAGATACAGAGTAAAGCTCCCCCTACACCGTCCCCATCAAACACTCCCAGGACAGGTACAGCACGGGTTTGGAAACAGAGTAAAGCTCCCTCTACACTGTCCCCCATCAAAAACTCCCAGGACAGGTACAGCATGGGGTTAGATACAGAGTAAAACTCCCTCTACACTGTCCCCCATCAAACACTCCCAGTAGAGGTACAGCACGGGGTTAGATACAGAGTAAAGCTCCCTCTACACTGTCCCCCATCAAACACTCCCAGGACAGGTACAGCACGGGGTTAGATACAGAGTAAAGCTCCCTCTACACTGTCCCCCATCAAACACTCCCAGGACAGGTACAGCACGGGGTTAGATACAGAGTAAAGCTCCCTCTACACTGTCCACAAACACTCCCAGGACAGGTACAGCACGGGGTTAGATACAGAGTAAAGCTCCCTCTACACTGTCCCCATCAAACACTCCCAGGACAGGTACAGCACGGGGTTAGATACAGAGTAAAGCTCCCTCTACACTGTCCCCATCAAACACTCCCAGGACAGGTACAGCACGGGGTTAGATACAGAGTAAAGCTCCCTCTACACTGTCCCCCATCAAACACTCCCAGGACCGGTACAGCACGGGGTTAGATACAGAGTAAAGCTCCCTCTACACTGTCCCCATCAAACACTCCCAGGACAGGTACAGCACGGGGTTAGATACAGAGTAAATCTCCCTCTACACTGTCCCCATCAAACACTCCCAGGACAGGTACAGCACGGGGTTAGATACAGAGTAAAGCTCCCTCTACACTGTCCCCCATCAAACACTCCCAGGACTGGTACAGCACGGGGTTAGATACAGAGTAAAGCTCCCTCTACACTGACCCCATCAAACACTCCCAGAACAGGTACAGCACAGGGTTAGATACAGAGTAAAGCTCCCTCGACACTGTCCCCATCAAACACTCCCAGGACAGATACAGCACGGGGTTAGATACAGAGTAAAGCAACCTCTACACCGTCCCCCATCAAACACTCCCAGGACAGGTACAGCACGGGGTTAGATACAGAGTAAAGCTCCCTCGACACTGTCCCCATCAAACACTCCCAGGACAGGTACAGCACAGGGTTAGATACAGAGTAAAGCTCCCTCGACACTGTCCCCATCAAACACTCCCAGGACAGGTACAGCATGGGGTTCGATACAGAGTAAAGCTCCCTCTACACTGCCCCCATCAAACACTCCCAGGACAGGTACAGCACGGGGTTAGATACAGAGTAAAGCTCCCTCTACACTGTCCCCATCAAACACTCCCAGGACAGGTACAGCACGGGGTTAGATACAGAGTAAAGCTCCCTCTACACTGTCCCCCATCAAACACTCCCCGGACAGGTACAGCACGGGGTTAGATACAGAGTAAAGCTCCCTCTACACTGTCCCCCCATCAAACACTCTCAGGACAGGTACAGCACGGGGTTAGATACAGAGTAAAGCTCCCTCTACACTGTCCCCATCAAACACTCCCAGGACAGGGACAGCACGGGGTTAGATACAGAGTAAAGCTCCCTCTACACTGTCCCCCATCAAACACTCCCAGGACAGGTACAGCACGGGTTTAGATGCAGAGTAAAGCTCCCTCTACACTGTCTCCCATCAAACACTCCCAGGACAGGTACAGCACGGGGTTAGATACAGAGTAAAGCTCCCTCTACACTGTCCCCCATCAAACACTCCCAGGACAGGTACAGCACGGGGTTAGATACAGAGTAAAGCTCCCTCGACACTGTCCCCCATCAAACACTCCCAGGACAGGTACAGCACGGGTTTGGAAACAGAGTAAAGCTCCCTCTACACTGTCCCCCATCAAAAACTCCCAGGACAGGTACAGCACGGGGTTAGATACAGAGTAAAGCTCCCTCTACACTGTCCCCCATCAAACACTCCCAGGACAGGTACAGCACGGGGTTAGATACAGAGTAAAGCTCCCTCTACACTGTCCCCCATCAAACACTCCCAGGACAGGTACAGCACGGGGTTAGATACAGAGTAAAGCTCCCGCTACACTGTCCCCCATCAAACACTCCCAGGACAGGTACAGCACGGGGTTAGATACAGAGTAAAGCTCCCTCTACACTGTCCACAAACACTCCCAGGACAGGTACAGCACGGGGTTAGATACAGAGTAAAGCTCCCTCTACACTGTCCCCATCAAACACTCCCAGGACAGGTACAGCACGGGGTTAGATACAGAGTAAAGCTCCCTCTACACTGTCCCCATCAAACACTCCCAGGACAGGTACAGCACGGGGTTAGATACAGAGTAAAGCTCCCTCTACCCTGTCCCCCATCAAACACTCCCAGGACAGGTACAGCACGGGGTTAGATACAGAGTAAAGCTCCCTCTACACTGTCCCCATCAAACACTCCCAGGACAGGTACAGCACGGGGTTAGATACAGAGTAAATATCCCTCTACACTGTCCCCGTCAAACACTCCCAGGACAGGTACAGCACGGGGTTAGATACAGAGTAAAGCTCCCTCGACACTGTCCCCCATCAAACAATCCCAGGACAGGTACAGCACGGGGTTAGATACAGAGTAAAGCTCCCTCTACACTGTCCCCCATCAAACACTCCCAGGACAGGTACAGCACGGGGTTAGATACAGAGTAAAGATCCCTCTACACTGTCCCCCCATCAAACACTCCCAGGACAGGTACAGCACGGGTTTGGAAACAGAGTAAAGCTCCCTCTACACTGTCCCCCATCAAACACTCCCAGGACAGGTACAGCACGGGGTTAGATACAGAGTAAAGCTCCCTCTACACTGTCCCCCATCAAACACTCCCAGGACATGTACAGCACGGGGTTAGATACAGAGGAAAGCTCCCTCTACACTGTCCCCCATCAAACACTCCCAGGACAGGTACAGCACGGGGTTAGATACAGAGTAAAGCTCCCTCTACACTGTCCACAAACACTCCCAGGACAGGTACAGCACGGGGTTAGATTGAGAGTAAAGCTCCCTCTACACTGTCCCCATCAAACACTCCCAGGACAGGTACAGCACGGGGTTAGATACAGAGTAAAGCTCCCTCTACACTGTCCCCATCAAACACTCCCAGGACAGGTACAGCACAGGGTTAGATACAGAGTAAAGCTCCCTCGACACTGTCCCCATCAAACACTCCCAGTACAGGTACAGCACGGGGTGAGATACAGAGTAAAGCAACCTCTACACCGTCCCCCATCAAACACTCCCAGGACAGGTACAGCACGGGGTTAGATACAGAGTAAAGCTCCCTCGACACTGTCCCCATCAAACACTCCCAGGACAGGTACAGCACAGGGTTAGATACAGAGTAAAGCTCCCTCGACACTGTCCCCATCAAACACTCCCAGGACAGGTACAGCACGGGGTTAGATACAGAGTAAAGCTCCCTCTACACTGTCCCCCATCAAACACTCCCAGGACAGGTACAGCACGGGGTTAGATACAGAGTAAAGCTCCCTCTACACTGTCCCCCATCAAACACTCCCAGGACTGGTACAGCACGGGGTTAGATACAGAGTAAAGCTCCCTCTACACTGTCCCCATCAAACACTCCCAGGACAGGTACAGCATGGGGTGAGATAGAGAGTAAAGCTCCCTCTACACTGTCCCCCATCAAACACTCCCAGGACAGGTACAGCACGGGGTTAGATACAGAGTAAAGCTCCCTCTACACTGACCCCATCAAACACTCCCAGGACAGGTACAGCACAGGGTTAGATACAGAGTAAAGCTCCCTCGACACTGTCCCCATCAAACACTCCCAGGACAGATACAGCACGGGGTTAGATACAGAGTAAAGCAACCTCTACACCGTCCCCCATCAAACACTCCCAGGACAGGTACAGCACAGGGTTAGATACAGAGTAAAGCTCCCTCGACACTGCCCCATCAAACACTCCCAGGACAGGTACAGCACGGGGTTAGATACAGAGTAAAGCTCCCTCTACACTGCCCCCATCAAACACTCCCAGGACAGGTACAGCACGGGGTTAGATACAGAGTAAAGCTCCTTCTACACTGTCCCCATCAAACACTCCCAGGACAGGTACAGCACGGGGTTAGATACAGAGTAAAGCTCCCTCTACATTGTCCCCATCAAACACTCCCAGGACAGGTACAGCACGGGGTTAGATACAGAGTAAAGCTCCCTCTACGCTGTCCCCATCAAACACTCCCAGGACAGGGATAGCACGGGGTTAGATACAGAGTAAAGCTCCCTCTACACTGTCCCCAATCAAACACTCCCAGGACAGGTACAGCACGGGTTTAGATGCAGAGTAAAGCTCCCTCTACACTGTCTCCCATCAAACACTCCCAGGACAGGTACAGCACGGGGTTAGATACAGAGAAAAGCTCCCTCTACACTGTCCCCCATCAAACACTCCCAGGACAGGTACAGCACGGGGTTAGATACAGAGTAAAGCTCCCTCGACACTGTCCCCCATCAAACACTCCCAGGACAGGTACAGCACGGGGTTAGATACAGAGTAAAGCTCCCCCTACACTGTCCCCATCAAACACTCCCAGGACAGGTACAGCACGGGTTTGGAAACAGAGTAAAGCTCCCTCTACACTGTCCCCCATCAAAAACTCCCAGGACAGGTACAGCATGGGGTTAGATACAGAGTAAAGCTCCCTCTACACTGTCCCCCATCAAACACTCCCAGGACAGGTACAGCACGGGGTTAGATACAGAGTAAAGCTCCCTCTACACTGTCCCCCAACAAACACTCCCAGGACAGGTACAGCACGGGGTTAGATACAGAGTAAAGCTCCCTCTACACTGTCCCCCATCAAACACTCCCAGGACAGGTACAGCACGGGGTTAGATACAGAGTAAAGCTCCCTCTACACTGTCCACAAACACTCCCAGGACAGGTACAGCACGGGGTTAGATACAGAGTAAAGCTCCCTCTACACTGTCCCCATCAAACACTCCCAGGACAGGTACAGCACGGGGTTAGATACAGAGTAAAGCTCCCTCTACACTGTCCCCATCAAACACTCCCAGGACAGGTACAGCACGGGGTTAGATACAGAGTAAAGCTCCCTCTACACTGTCCCCCATCAAACACTCCCAGGACAGGTACAGCACGGGGTTAGATACAGAGTAAAGCTCCCTCTACACTGTCCCCATCAAACACTCCCAGGACAGGTACAGCACGGGGTTAGATACAGAGTAAATCTCCCTCTACACTGTCCCCATCAAACACTCCCAGGACAGGTACAGCACGGGGTTAGATACAGAGTAAAGCTCCCTCTGCACTGTCCCCCATCAAACACTCCCAGGACAGGTACAGCACGGGGTTAGATACAGAGTAAAGCTCCCTCTACACTGTCCCCCATCAAACACTCCCAGGACAGGTACAGCACGGGGTTAGATACAGAGTAAAGCTTCCTCTACACTGACCCCATCAAACACTCCCAGGACAGGTACAGCACAGGGTTAGATACAGAGTAAAGCTCCCTCGACACTGTCCCCATCAAACACTCCCAGGACAGATACAGCACGGGGTTAGATACAGAGTAAAGCAACCTCTACACCGTCCTCCATCAAACACTCCCAGGACAGGTACAGCACAGGGTTAGATACAGAGTAAAGCTCCCTCGACACTGTCCCCATCAAACACTCCCAGGACAGGTACAGCACGGGGTTAGATACAGAGTAAAGCTCCCTCTACACTGCCCCCATCAAACACTCCCAGGACAGGTACAGCACAGGGTTAGGTACAGAGTAAAGCTCCCTCTACACTGTCCCCCATCAAACACTCCCCGGACAGGTACAGCACGGCGTTAGATACAGAGTAAAGCTCCCTCTACACTGTCCCCCCATCAAACACTCCCAGGACAGATGCAGCACGGGGTTAGATACAGAGTAAAGCTCCCTCTGCACTGTCCCCCATCAAACACTCCCAGGACAGGTACAGCATGGGGTTAGATCCAGAGTAAAGCTCCCTCTACACTGTCCCCGTCAAACACTCCCAGGACAGGTACAGCATGGGGTGAGATACAGAGTAAAGCTCCCTCTACACTGTCCCCCATCAAACACTCCCTGGACAGGTACAGCACGGGGTTAGATACAGAGTAAAGCTCCCTCTACACTGACCCCATCAAACACTCCCAGGACAGGTACAGCACAGGGTTAGATACAGAGTAAAGCTCCCTCGACACTGTCCCCATCAAACACTCCCAGGACAGATACAGCACCCAGGACAGATACAGCACGGGGTGAGATACAGAGTAAAGCAACCTCTACACCCACCCCATCAAACACTCCCAGGACAAGTACAGCACAGCGTTAGATACAGAGTAAAGCTCCCTCGACACTGTCCCCATCAAACACTCCCAGGACAGGTACAGCACGGGGTTAGATACAGAGTAAAGCTCCCTCTACACTGTCCCCATCAAACACTCCCAGGACAGGTACAGCACGGGGTTAGATACAGAGTAAAGCTCCCTCTACATTGTCCCCATCAAACACTCCCAGGAAAGGTACAGCACGGGGTTAGATACAGAGTAAAGCTCCCTCTACACTGTCCCCATCAAACACTCCCAGGACAGGTACAGCACGGGGTTAGATACAGAGTAAAGCTCCCTCTACACTGTCCCCATCAAACACTCCCAGGACAGGTACAGCACGGGGTTAGATACAGAGTAAAGCTCCCTCTACATTGTCCCCATCAAACACTCCCAGGACAGGTACAGCACGGGGTTAGATACAGAGTAAAGCTCCCTCTACACTGTCCCCCCATCAAACACTCCCAGGACAGGTACAGCACGGGGTTAGAATCATAGAATCATAGAAACCCTACAGTGCAGAAGGAGGCCATTCGGCCCATCGAGTCTGCACCGACCACAATCCCACCCAGGCCCTACCCCCACATATTTACCTGCTAATCCCTCTAACCTACACACCCCAGGACTCTAAGGGGCAATTTTTAACCTGGCCAATCAACCTAACCCGCACATCTTTGGACTGTGGGAGGAAACCGGAGCACCCGGAGGAAACCCACGCAGACACGAGGAGAATGTGCAAACTCCACACAGACAGTGACCCGAGCCGGGAATCGAACCCGGGACCCTGGAGCTGTGAAGCAGCAGTGCTAACCACTGTGCTACCGTGCCGCCCGGCACCGTGCAGCACGGGGTTAGATACAGAGTAAAGCTCCCTCTACACTGTCCCCATCAAACACTCCCAGGACAGGTACAGCACGGGGTTAGATACAGAGTAAAGCTCCCTCGACACTGTCCCCATCAAACACTCCCAGGACAGATACAGCACGGGGTTAGATACAGAGTAAAGCAACCTCTCCACTGCCCCCATCAAACACTCCCAGGACAGGTACAGCACGGGGTTAGATACAGAGTAAAGCTCCTTCTACACTGTCCCCATCAAACACTCCCAGGACAGGTACAGCACGGGGTTAGATACAGAGTAAAGCTCCCTCTACATTGTCCCCATCAAACACTCCCAGGACAGGTACAGCACGGGGTTAGATACAGAGTAAAGCTCCCTCTACACTGTCCCCCCATCAAACACTCCCAGGACAGGTACAGCACGGGGTTAGATACAGAGTAAAGCTCCCTCTACACTGTCCCCATCAAACACTCCCAGGACAGGGATAGCACGGGGTTCGATACAGAGTAAAGCTCCCTCTACACTGTCCCCCATCAAACACTCCCAGGACAGGTACAGCATGGGTTTAGATGCAGAGTAAAGCTCCCTCTACACTGTCTCCCATCCAGCACTCCCAGGACAGGTACAGCACGGCGTTAGATACAGAGTAAAGCTCCCTCTACACTGTCCCCCATCAAACACTCCCAGGACAGGTACAGCACGGGGTTAGATACAGAGTAAAGCTCCCTCGACACTGTCCCCCATCAAACACTCCCAGGACAGGTACAGCACGGGGTTAGATACAGAGTAAAGCTCCCCCTACACCGTCCCCATCAAACACTCCCAGGACAGGTACAGCACGGGTTTGGAAACAGAGTAAAGCTCCCTCTACACTGTCCCCCATCAAAAACTCCCAGGACAGGTACAGCATGGGGTTAGATACAGAGTAAAACTCCCTCTACACTGTCCCCCATCAAACACTCCCAGTAGAGGTACAGCACGGGGTTAGATACAGAGTAAAGCTCCCTCTACACTGTCCCCCATCAAACACTCCCAGGACAGGTACAGCACGGGGTTAGATACAGAGTAAAGCTCCCTCTACACTGTCCCCCATCAAACACTCCCAGGACAGGTACAGCACGGGGTTAGATACAGAGTAAAGCTCCCTCTACACTGTCCACAAACACTCCCAGGACAGGTACAGCACGGGGTTAGATACAGAGTAAAGCTCCCTCTACACTGTCCCCATCAAACACTCCCAGGACAGGTACAGCACGGGGTTAGATACAGAGTAAAGCTCCCTCTACACTGTCCCCATCAAACACTCCCAGGACAGGTACAGCACGGGGTTAGATACAGAGTAAAGCTCCCTCTACACTGTCCCCCATCAAACACTCCCAGGACCGGTACAGCACGGGGTTAGATACAGAGTAAAGCTCCCTCTACACTGTCCCCATCAAATACTCCCAGGACAGGTACAGCACGGGGTTAGATACAGAGTAAATCTCCCTCTACACTGTCCCCATCAAACACTCCCAGGACAGGTACAGCACGGGGTTAGATACAGAGTAAAGCTCCCTCTACACTGTCCCCCATCAAACACTCCCAGGACAGGTACAGCACGGGGTTAGATACAGAGTAAAGCTCCCTCGACACTGTCCCCCATCAAACACTCCCAGGACAGGTACAGCACGGGGTTAGATACAGAGTAAAGCTTCCTCTACACTGACCCCATCAAACACTCCCAGGACAGGTACAGCACAGGGTTAGATACAGAGTAAAGCTCCCTCGACACTGTCCCCATCAAACACTCCCAGGACAGGTACAGCACGGGGTTAGATACAGAGTAAAGCTCCCTCTACACTGCCCCCATCAAACACTCCCAGGGCAGGTACAGCACAGGGTTAGATACAGAGTAAAGCTCCCTCTACACTGTCCCCCATCAAACACTCCCAGGACAGGTACAGCACAGGGTTAGATACAGAGTAAAGCTCCCTCTACACTGTCCCCCATCAAACACTCCCCGGACAGGTACAGCACGGCGTTAGATACAGAGTAAAGCTCCCTCTACACTGTCCCCCCATCAAACACTCCCAGGACAGATGCAGCACGGGGTTAGATACAGAGTAAAGCTCCCTCTGCACTGTCCCCCATCAAACACTCCCAGGACAGGTACAGCATGGGGTTAGATCCAGAGTAAAGCTCCCTCTACACTGTCCCCATCAAACACTCCCAGGACAGGTACAGCATGGGGTGAGATACAGAGTAAAGCTCCCTCTACACTGTCCCCCATCAAACACTCCCTGGACAGGTACAGCACGGGGTTAGATACAGAGTAAAGCTCCCTCTACACTGACCCCATCAAACACTCCCAGGACAGGTACAGCACAGGGTTAGATACAGAGTAAAGCTCCCTCGACACTGTCCCCATCAAACACTCCCAGGACAGATACAGCACCCAGGACAGATACAGCACGGGGTTAGATACAGAGTAAAGCAACCTCTACACTGTCCCCCATCAAACACTCCCAGGACAAGTACAGCACAGCGTTAGATACAGAGTAAAGCTCCCTCGACACTGTCCCCATCAAACACTCCCAGGACAGGTACAGCACGAGGTTAGATACAGAGTAAAGCTCCCTCTACACTGTCCCCATCAAACACTCCCAGGACAGGTACAGCACGGGGTTAGATACAGAGTAAAGCTCCCTCTACATTGTCCCCATCAAACACTCCCAGGACAGGTACAGCACGGGGTTAGATACAGAGTAAAGCTCCCTCTACACTGTCCCCCCATCAAACACTCCCAGGACAGGTACAGCACGGGGTTAGATGCAGAGTAAAGCTCCCTCTACATTTTCCCCATCAAACACTCCCAGGACAGGTACAGCACGGGGTTAGATCCAGAGTAAAGCTCCCTCGACACTGTCCCCCATCAAACACTCCCAGGACAGGTACAGCACGGGTTTAGATGCAGAGTAAAGCTCCCTCTACACTGTCTCCCATCAAACACTCCCAGGACAGGTACAGCACGGGGTTAGATACAGAGTAAAGCTCCCTCTACACTGTTCCCCATCAAACACTCCCAGGACAGGTACAGCACGGGGTTAGATACAGAGTAAAGCTCCCTCTACACTGTCCCCATCAAACACTCCCAGGACAGGTACAGCACGGGGTTAGATACAGAGTAAAGCTCCCTCTACACTGTCCCCCATCAAACACTCCCAGGACAGGTACAGCACGGGGTCAGATACAGAAGGAACAAAGACTTCATTGTCCAACTGGCTGTTGGTTCAATCCCACATTTTCAACATCCTCACGTCTTGTTTAAAAAAAATCTCCAGGAGCAAAACGACGGAGAAAAGCCAAATGCTCACTTCAATTATAAATATCCTTGGTGATTAGTCTGGCAGTGAACCTCCCCCTCCCTCCCTCCACCCCCCAACCCGGGGACGAAGATCGATCTTCAACCCCTGGGCCTCAACGTTCCCTGCGTGGGCTCGGTGCGCACTTGGAGTCCCCTGGAACGGGAATTCACGTCGCCCGCACATTGGAGCAGATCGCGTGATCCGCGCAGGGGTGGTGGGTGCGGCGGAAAGAGCTCAGCGCTGCCTCGGTGCGGGGGGGTGGGGGGGGGAAGGCCAGGAGGGTCCCTGAGAAAAGGGAGGGTGGGAGGGTCCTGGTGTTTCTGACATGCCCCCTCAGCGGAGACACGGGGAGACAACCGTTGCGGTGCTGTCTCAGTATAAACGGGAATGGAGGAAAATAAAACTCGACAAAGAGTGTGCAGTCGGCACGTTCAAACACACACCTCAGTCCCCCACCCCCCCCCCCCCCCCCCCCCAGAAAACCTAGAAGAGTACAGCGACAGGAAGAGGCCCTTCGGCCCACCATGTTGTCCCGAACATGGCACTAAATTAAACTAATCCCTCCCGCCTGCCCTTGCTCCCTATCCCTCTCTTCCTTACATATCCACGTGCTTATCTAAAAGCCCCTTAAACCCCCCTATCGTATCTGCCTCCACCACCATCCCGGGCAGCGCGTTCCAGACTCCTACCACTCTCTGTGTAAAAAAACAACTTGCCCCTCACATCTCCTTTGAACTTTCCCCCCCTCTCACCTTAAGTGCAGCCCCCCCCAGTATTGGACATTTCAACTCTGGGGAAAAAGATTCTGACTCTCAACCCTATCATAATTTTATAGACTTCTATCGGGTCTTCCCTCAGCCTCCGGCGCTCCAGAGAAAACAACCATAGAAACCCTACAGTGCAGAAGGAGGCCATTCGGCCCATCGAGTCTGCACCGACCACAATCCCACCCAGGCCCTACCCCCACATATTTTTACCCGCTAATCCACGCATCCCAGGACACGAAGGGGCAATTTTAACCTGGCCAATCAACCTAACCCGCACATCTTTGGACTGTGGGAGGAAACCGGAGCACCCGGAGGAAACCCACGCAGACACGAGGAGAATGTGCAAACTCCCACACAGACAGTGACCCCGAGCCGGGAATCGAACCCGGGACCCTGGAGCTGTGAAGCAGCAGTGCTAACCACTGTGCTACCATGCCGCCCAGTTTGTCCAGCCGCTCCTTATAGCTCATACCCTCTAATCCAGGCAGCATCCTGGTAAACCTCTTCCGCACCCTCTCCAAAGCCCCCACATAGGAAATAGGAGCGGGAGTAGACCATCTAGCCCCTCGAGCCTGCCCCGCCATTCAATAAGATCATGGCTGATCTGAAGTGGATCAGTTCCACTTACCCGCCTGATCCCTATAACCCCTAATTCCCTTACCGATCAGGAATCCATCTATCCGTGATTTAAACATATTCAGCGAGGTAGCCTCCACCACTTCAGTGGGCAGAGAATTCCAGAGATTCACCACCCTCTGAGAGAAGAAGTTCCTCCTCAACTCTGTCCTAAACTGACCCCCCTTTATTTTGAGGCTGTGCCCTCTAGTTCTAGCTTCCTTTCTAAGTGGAAAGAATCTCTCCACCTCTACCCTATCCAGCCCCTTCATTATCTTATAGGTCTCTATAAGATCCCCCCTCAGCCTTCTAAATTCCAACGAATACAAACCCAATCTGCTCAGTCTCTCCTCATAATCAACACCCCTCATCTCTGGTATCAACCTGGTACTGTATCAATCCTTACTGTAATGTGGCGACCAGAATTGAACACAATATTCTATAAATGCGGCCTAACCAAAGTTTTATGAAGCTGCAACATGACATCCTGACTCTTGTACTCAATGCCCCAACCAATAAAGGCAAGCGTGTTGTTCTCCTTGGAAAGACGGAGAATGAGGGGAGATCTAATAGAGGTGTACAAGATTATGAAGGGGATAGATAGGGTGAACAGTGGGAAGCTTTTTCCCAGGTCGGAGGTGACGATCACGAGGGGTCACGGGCTCAAGCTGAGAGGGGCGAAGTATAACTCGGATATCAGAGGGACGTTTTTTACACAGAGGGTGGTGGGGGCCTGGAATGCGCTGCCAAGTAGGGTGGTGGAGGCAGGCACGCTGACATCATTTAAGACTTACCTGGATAGTCACATGAGCAGCCTGGGAATGGAGGGATACAAACGATTGGTCTAGTTGGACCAAGGAGCAGCACAGGCTTGGAGGGCCGAAGGGCCTGTTTCCTGTGCTGTACTGTTCTTTGTTCTTTGCGTGCTATATGCTTCTTGACCACCCTATCTACTTGTGTGACCACTTTCAGGGAGCTATGGACTTGAACCCCATGATCCCTCTGTACATCAATGCTGTTCAATGCAGGGGTGGTAGGGTGGCACAGTGGTTAGCACTGCTGCCTCACAGCTCCAGCGACCTGGGTTCGATTCCCGGCTTGGGTCGCTGTCTGTGCGGAATCTGCACGTTCTCCCCGTGTCTGCGTGGGTTTCCTCCGGGTGCTCCGGTTTCCTCCCACAGTCTGAAAGACGTGCTGGTTAGGGTGTCATTGGGCTGTGCTAAATTCTCCCTCAGCGTAACCCGAACAGGCGCCGGAGTGTGGCGACGAGGGGGATTTTCATAGTAACTTCATTGCAGTGTTAATGTAAGCCTACTTGTGACACTCATAAATAAACTTTTCACCGCAGTCCAAAGATGTTTGGGTTAGGTGGATTTGGCCATACTAAACTGCCCCTCAGTGTCAGAGGGATTAGCTGGGGTAAATATGTGGGGTTACTGCCTGGGTGGTATTGTGGTTGGTGCAGACCCGATGGGCCGAATGGCCTCCTTCTGCATGGTAGTAACATAAGAACTAGGAGCAGGAGTCGGCCATCCGGCCCCTCGATCCTGCCCCGCCATTCAATAAGATCATGGCTGATCTTTTCCTGGACTCAGCTCCACTTACCCGCCCGCTCACCATAACCCTTAATTCCTTTGCTGTTCAAAAATTTATCTATCCTTGCCTTAAAAACATTCAATGAGGTAGCCTCAACTGCTTCACTGGGCAGGGAATTCCACAGATTCACAACCCTTTGTGTGAAGATTATGTTGCAGCTGTATAAGGTGCTGGTGAGGCCACACCTGGAGAGACAGAAAGAGAGAGAGAGAGAGACAGACAGACAGACAGAAAGGCAGAGGAAGAGAGAGACAGAGAGAGAGAGACAGAGGGAGCGAGAGACAGAGGGACTGAGAGAGAGAGAGCCAGAGAGGGAAAGAAAAAAATAGTTTTGGTCTCCTTACTGGCACTGGAGGGGGTGCAGAGGAGATTCAACAGGTTGATTCCAGAGTTGAGGCTTATGAGGAGAGACTGAGTAGACTGGGGCTATACTCATTGGAATTCAAAAGAATGAGGGATGTGTGTGAAGAAGTTCCTCCTCAACTCAGTCCTAAATCTGCTTCCCCTTATTTTGAGGCCATGTCCCCTAGTTCTAGTTTCACCCGCCAGTGGAAACAACCTCCCTGCTTCTATCTTATCTATTCCATTCATAATCTTATATGTTTCTATAAGATCTCCCCTCATTCTTCTGAATTGCAATGAGTATAGCCCCAGTCTACTCAGTCTCTCCTCATAAGGATGTTGCCGGGACTTGAGAAGCTGAGTTACAGAGAGAGATTCAATAGGTTGGGACTTTATTCCCTGGAGCGTAGAAGATTGAGGGGAGATTTGATAGAGGTGTATAAGATTTTGATGGGTATAGATAGAGTGAATGCAAGCAGGCTTTTTCCGCTGAGGCTAGGGGAGAAAAAAACCAGAGGGCATGGGTTAAGGGTGAAAGGAGAAAAGTTTAAAGGGAATATTAGGGGGGGGCTTCTTCACGCAGAGAGTGGTGGGAGTGTGGAATGAGCTGCCGGATAAAGTGGTAAATGCGGGGTCACTTTTAACATTTAAGAAAAACTTGGACGGGTTCATGGATGAGAGGGGTGTGGAGGGATATGGTCCAAGTGCAGGTCAGTGGGACTAGGCATAAAATGGTTCGGCACAGACAAGAAGGGCCAAAAGGCCTGTTTCTGAGCTGTAATTTTCTATGGTTCTATAAGCCAACCCTCTCAACTCCGGAATCAACCTGGTGAATCTCCTCTGCACCCCCTCCAGTGCCAGTATATCCTTTCTCAAGTAAGGAGACCAAAACTGTACACAGTACTCCAGGTGTGGCCTCACCAGCACCTTATACAGCTGCAACATAACCTCGCTGTTTTTAAACTCCCTCTAGTAATGAAGGACAAAATTCCATTTGCCTTCTTAATTACCTACTGCATCTGCAAACCAACTCCGTGAGATTCCTGCACAAGGACACCCAGGTCCCTCTGCACAGCAGCATGCTGCAATGTTTTACCATTTAAATAATGGTACATTTTTGCTGTTATTCCTCCCAAAATGGATGACCTCACATTTACCAACATTGTACTCCATCTGCCAGACCCTCGCCCACTCATTTAGACTATCTATATCCCTCTGCAGACTTTTTCTATGATTCTATGATTTTCACAGTAACTTCATTGCGGTGTTAACATACATGCATACTAGAGAGACAGACAGACAGAGAGAGAGACAGACAGAGAGAAAAAGAGAGAGACAGACAGAGAGGGAGAGCGACAGACAGACAGAGAGAGAGAGGGACAGACAGAGAGAGACAGAGGGACAGACAGAGAGAGACAGACAGACAGAGAGAGAGAGAGAGAGAGACACAGAAGCATACAACATACTCGTGACGCTAATATATAAATGTTAAATCGGGCCGATTCAACTGTCGTTGGGAGTACGGGGGCGCCTTACTGAATTTCACGCCTTTTCCACCCTCTGAACATCGTGCTACAACATCGGGTTACGTGCCCACGCGAGGCTGCCATCCTTATGCCCACTCCCGGGGTTCCCAGTTCAGCAATTCCAG
>NW_027592029.1:62500-65161 GCF_964213995.1 Mustelus asterias
TTCCCTGTGTAACAGGCTGGAGAAGGGGCTGAATGGCCTTCTCCTGTTCCTGTGTAACAGGCTGGAGAAGGGGCTGAATGGCCTCCTCCTGTTCCTGTGTAACAGGCTGGAGAAGGGGCTGAATGGCCTCCTCCTGTTCCTGTACAGGCTGGGGAAGGGGCTGAATGGGGCCTCCTCCTGTTCCTGTGTAACAGGCTGGGGAAGGGGGCTGAATGGGGCCCCCTCCTGTTCCTGTGTAACAGGCTGGAGAAGGGCTGAATGGGGCCCTCTCCTGTCCTGTGTAACAGCTGGGAGAAGGGGCTGAATGGGGCCTCCTCCTGTCCCTCTGTAACAGGCTGGAGAAGGGGCTGAATGGCCTCCTCCTGTTCCTGTGTAACAGCTGGAGAAGGGCTGAATGGGGCCTCCTCCTGTCCCTCTGTAACAGGCTGGAGAAGGGGCTGAATGGCCTCCTCCTGTTCCTGTGTAACAGGCTGGAGAAGGGGCTGAATGGCCTCCTCCTGTTCCTGGGTAACAGGCTGGGAAGGGGCTGAATGGGGCCTCCTCCTGTTCCTGTGTAACAGGCTGGAGAAGGGGCTGAATGGGCCTCCTCCTGTTCCTGTGTAACAGGCTGGAGAAGGGGCTGAATGGGGCCTCCTCCTGTTCCTGGGTAACAGGCTGGAGAAGGGGCTGAATGGGGCCTCCTCCTGTTCCTGTGTAACAGGCTGGAGAAGGGGCTGAATGGGGCCTCCTCCTGTTCCTGTGTAACAGGCTGGAGAAGGGGCTGAATGGGGCCTCCTCCTGTTCCTGTGTAACAGGCTGGAGAAGGGCTGAGGGGCCTCCTCCTGTTCCTGTGTAACAGGCTGGAGAAGGGGCTGAATGGGGCCTCCTCCTGTTCCCTGTGTAACAGGCTGGAGAAGGGGCTGAATGGCCTCCTCCTGTTCCCTGTGTAACAGGCTGGAGAAGGGGCTGAATGGCCTCCTCCTGTTCCTGGGTAACAGGCTGGAGAAGGGGCTGAATGGGGCCTCCTCCTGTTCCCTGTGTAACAGGCTGGAGAAGGGGCTGAATGGGGCCTCCTCCTGTTCCTGTGTAACAGGCTGGAGAAGGGGCTGAATGGGGCCTCCTCCTGTTCCTGGGTAACAGGCTGGAGAAGGGGCTGAATGGGGCCTCCTCCTGTTCCTGTGTAACAGGCTGGAGAAGGGGCTGAATGGGGCCTCCTCCTGTTCCCTGTGTAACAAGCTGGAGAAGGGGCTGAATGGGGCCTCCTCCTGTTCCCTGTGTAACAGGCTGGAGAAGGAGCTGAATGGGGCCTCCTCCTGTTCCCTGTGTAACAGGCTGGAGAAGGGGCTGAATGGGGCCTCCTCCTGTTCCTGTGTAACAGGCTGGAGATGGGGCCGAATGGGGCCTTTCCCTTATAATCCTCTCTGTTCTGGAATCATCCATGTGACACGGCTGCTACGCCCGAGAGACCCCTTCCTCCACAATAGCCCTCCCTCAGCAATCCTCTCCACATCCTCCGCGGTGTAATATGAGAACTCAAACGAGCACAACTTCTCTGAAAGTGCGACTTAACCTATCCGTTTCCCACAAGGCTCAGTATAACTTCTCCTTTTTCAGCAATGTCCCACTTGAAAACAAAGCCCAAAGCTTTGTTTCGCTTGTACAAAGGCCTTGTTTTAAAACATAGTTCGCCAATTTTGCTGACATGCCAAGCCGACCCTTCTCTCTACCCCCTCCCCCCCCCCCCCCCCCCCCCAAGGGCGGCATTGTTAGAATCACAGAATCCCTACAATGCAGAAGGAGGCCATTCGGCCCATCGGGTCTGCACCGACCACAATCCTACTCCATACCCGCAACCCCACATATTTACCCTGCTAGTCCCCCGTGACACTAAGGGACAATTTAGCACGGCCAATCCACCTAACCTGCACATCTTTGGACACTAAGGGACAATTTAGCATGGCCAATCCACCCAACCTGCACATCTTTGGACACTAAGGGACAATTTAGCACGGCCAATCCACCTAACCTGCACATCTTTGGACACTAAGGACATTTTAGCATGGCCAATCCACCTAACCTGCACATCTTTGGACACTAAGGGGCAATTTAGCACGGCCAATCCACCCAACCTGCACATCTTTGGACACTAAGGGGCAATTTAGCATGGCCAATCCACCTAACCTGCACATCTTTGGACACTAAGGGACAATTTAGCATGGCCAATCCACCTAACCTACACATCTTTGGACACTAAGGGACAATTTAGCACGGCCAATCCACCTAAACCTGCACATCTTTGGACACTAAGGGACAATTTAGCACGGCCAATCCACCCAACCTGCACATCTTTGGACACTAAGGGGCAATTTAGCATGGCCAATCCACCTAACCTACACATCTTTGGACACTAAGGGACAATTTAGCATGGCCAATCCACCTAAACCTGCACATCTTTGGACACTAAGGGACAATTTAGCATGGCCAATCCACCCAACCTGCACATCTTTGGACACTAAGGGACAATTTAGCACGGCCAATCCACCCAACCTGCACATCTTTGGACACTAAGGGGCAATTTAGCACGGCCAATCCACCTAAACCTGCACATCTTTGGACACTAAGGGACAATTTAGCACGGCCAATCCACCCAACCTGCACATCTTTGGACACTAAGGGGCAATT
>NW_027592030.1:0-22500 GCF_964213995.1 Mustelus asterias
TCCCAAGTCTGGAGACTTCCCCACAGTCCCCTGAAAGGTTTAAACTGCCTCTGAGAAAACACCCTTTTTAAAACAAAATCCCCAGCAACATCCCACAAGCTGCAGTCAGCTGTGTTGAGTGTTTTGTAATTTGGGAAAAGTTTACACAGAGAGAGAGTGAGGCAGAGAGGGGCTGAGACAGTGAAATCAAACCCCCCGGGACACCCAGAATGAAAATCACACAGCACAAAATCCCAGGATTGCCCCTTTCCAGGTTTTACTGAGAGATTATCCAACTAAATATTAATTCCTGGGAAAAAGAGGGAGAGAGAGAGAATAAAGAGAGGCAGATAGAGGAAGGAAATGGAGAGAAAAGCAGAGAGAAATAGACAGAATGGGGGAAAAGCTGTGGAGAGGATGAAATGAAAATCTGAACATCTGTAAACTGAATTGTAAAGGCCTCTGTGAATTTTATTCAACAATTAGGTTCATTGCTCTGTCTCCGACCCCTGTTATTTTAGATTTAAAACAAACTTATAGACAGTTTCATGCATAATTTACTCTGCCACCCACCAAAGGGTTAACCTGTTTGTGACTAATTGCAAAGCCGGGATATTTTAACCCCAGGGTTTCAAACTCCAGCCCCCCGAAACACCCCACAATCGAACCAGAACTGGTTCATCCGAGGAAGCGAGATTAAAATTAAACCTGGATCAGGGTGAGAAAGAGACAACTCATGTGCGGCCTATAGAACAGGCCTCAGTCCATCCATCCTCCTCTGGAGAAAAGCCCCTTGTCCAAGGATTCCGAGTCCCATTGCAGTCTTCAAAATTCAAATTCCTGGGAAGAAGAGAGAGAGAAAATAATTAATTAAAATACACGAAATTGTTTAAATTAAATAGCACAAGAGGCCAGGATTCCCCTTCCGAGATTTTACTGAGAGATTGTCTAACTAGATATGAATTATTGGGGAAAAGAGAGAGAAAATTAATTAAATACAAGAAACCATTTAAATTAAATCTCACCGAAACGCAGGATTCCCCCCTCTCAGTTACACAATCTCTCAGAAACATCAGAATGGCATGAACAGAGAGAGAGAAATCTACAAACAGAATCTCCTAAAACTGAATCAAATATCCACAGTCCATCCCTGTCTCCCTCTCAGACTCCAGGAGCTGCTCATCTCCCTCTTTCAGTTTGGGAAGGGGCTGCTGATTCCTTCAGGACACTTTTTAAAATCGCCCTCCTGGGATTGATTTCTACAACTCCCTCCATCTCCCTTTCACTATCTCCCTCTCTTTTCTCCCTCTGCTCCTGAGTCTCTCACTCAGTGTAAAGATGGATGTCCCTGTCTGGATCCTTGTCTCTGTCCCCTCTCTTTGTCACTCGTTGTCTCTGTCCATAGCTGTTTCTTTCCCCCTCTCTCATGTACTCTGCATTGAAATGAGCGATGCCATATTCCTGTCTCCCTGTTTATAAGAACACAGTTTTTGTTGATTAAAGGTTTAAAGAGACACAAAGGAAGATGGAGCCAGAGAGAGAGAGAGACATTCTGCAGAGTGATGGACAGATATGGAAGAATGTTCGAGAGAGAGAGATTCTGGTGAGTGATGGACAGATATGGAAGAATGCTCGAGAGAGAGAGAGAGAGAGATTCTGGAGAGTGATAGATATGGAAGAATGCTAGAGAGAGAGAGAGATGAATGGAAAGAAACAGGAAGGGAGAGAAAGCTGAAGATAGGGGAAAAATACTGGAGGGAGAGACAGAGAGAAAAGCAGAGAGAAATAGAATGGGGAAGAAAGCTGTAGAGGGGAAGATAAATGTAAAGGCTGATCTTCAGAAAATTGAATTGTAATGTCCTCTGTGAAACGTATTTAACATTCGGGTAAGTCAGTCTCTCCCATCCCTGTTACTTTGGATTTGCATCAAACTTTTAGAAAGTTTCATATTACAGATATTTAATTTACTCTTTGCCACCCACCAAACGAATTGCAAAGCCGGGATATTTTAACCCCAGGGTTTTAAACTCCAGCCTCCCCACTTCCCACAATTGAACCAGAACTGGTTCATCCGAGGAAGCGAGATTAAAATTAAACCTGGATCAGGGTAATAAGAGATAACAACTCACTTGCAGCCTATAGAACAGGCCTCAGTCCATCCATCCTCCTCTGGAGAAAAGCCCCTTGTCCAAGGATTCCAAGTCATGTTGCAGTCTTAAATTCAAATCCCTGGGGAACAGAGAAAATAATTAATTAAAGTACAAGAAAATGTTTAAATTAAAGAGCACAAGAGCCCCAGGATTCCCCCTTCTAAGATCTCACTGAGACATTGTCTAACTAAATATTAATTCCTTGGGAGAGATAGAATATAATTAATTTAAATATAAGAAAATGTTTAAATTAAATAGCACAAGAGCCCAGGATTCCCCCTTCTTAGATTTTACTGAGAGATTGTCCAACAAAATATTATTTCCTGGGAAAAAGAGGGAGAGAGAGGGAATAAAAAAGAGAGACAGATAGAGGAAGGAAAGGGATGGAGAGAGAGAAAGCAGAGAGAAATAGACAGAATGGGAGAAAAGCTGCAGAGAGGACTAAATGAAATTCTAAACTTCTGAAAACTGAATTGTAAAGGCCTCTGTGAATTTTATTCAACAATTAGGAGCAGCGCTCTGTCTCCCATCCCTGTTATCTTGGATTTAAAACAAATTGAGACAGTTTCATATTACAGACATTTAATTTACTCTTTGCCACCCACCTAAGGGTTAATGTGTTTGTAACTAATTGCAAAGTGGGGATATTTTAACCCCAGGGTTTCAAACTCCAGCCCCCCTCACACCCCACAATCGAACCAGGACTGGTTCATCCGAGGAAGTGAGATTAAAATTAAACCTGGATCAGGGTAATAAAGAGATGACAACTCACATGCGGCCTATAGAACAGGCCTCAGTCCATCCATCCTCCTCTGGAGAAAAGCCCCTTGTCCAAGGATTCTGAGTCCCATTGCAGTCTCTCATGTATTCTGAATTGAAATGAGTGATGCCATATTCCTGTCTCCCTGTTTACAATAACGGAGAGTTTTTATTGATTAAAGATTTAAAGAGACACAAAGATAGATGGAGCCAGAGAGAGAGAGACATTCTGGAGAGTGATAGACAGATATGGAAGAATGCTCGAGAGAGAGAGAGAGAGATGAGTGGAAAGAGACAGGAAGGGAGAGAAAGCTGAAGATGGGAAAAAGTACTGGAGGGAGAGACAGAGAGAAAAGCAGAGAGAAATAGTCAGAATGGGGAAGAAAGCTGTTGAGGGGAAGATAAATGTAATGGCTGAACTTCAGAAAATTGAATTGTAATGTCCTCTGTGAAACTTATTTAACATTCGGGTAAATCACTCTCTCCCACCCCTGTTATTTTGGATTTATATCAAACTTTTAGACAGTTTCATATTACAGATATTTAATTTACTCTTTGCCACCCACCAAAGGGTTAACATGTTTGTGACTAATTGCAAAGCCGGGTTATTTTAACCCCAGGGTTTCAAACTCCAGCCCTCCCACATCCCACAATCTAACTAGAACTGCTTCATCCGAGGAAGCGAGATTCAAATTAAACCTGGATTGGGGTAATAAGAGATAACAACTCACATGCGGCCTATAGAACAGGCCTCAGTCCATCCTTCCTCCTCTGGAGAAAAGCCCCTTGTCCAAGGATTCCGAGTCCCATTGCAGTCTTCAAAATTCAAATTCCTGGGAAGAAGAGAAAATAATTAATTAAAATACAAGAAAATGTTTAAATTAAATAGCACAAGAGCCCAGGATTCCCCCTTCTCAGTTGCACAATCTCTCAGTCAAATCTAAACATTAATTCTTGGGGAAAGAGAGAGAGAGAAAATAATTAAAATACAAGAAATTATTTAAATTAAATACAACAGCAAAAACCCAGGATCTCCCCTTAGTTACACAATCTCTCAGTGACATCCAAACACAACAAGTCAGTTGTAAAGCAGAGACTAAAGAGATTGAGAGAGTTCCCTCCCTGTGTGTTTCTCTCTGTCTCTCTATTCCACTCTCATTCAGATCTCGCTCCCTCTGATATGAAACATTAAATCTGGATCAGGGTAATAAACAGACACAACTCACCCGGGTGAAGCCTCAGTCAGGCCTCCCTCTGGAAGAAGCTCCTCTCCCTCGTCCTGGTCACAAACATTCCCGTCCTTTGGATCCGCGACACATCCCCAGTTTTCAAAATTCCTCAGGAGAAAGAGAGATAAAAATTGGTTAAAAAGAGAGAGAAAAAGAGACACGGCCATTTTAACAATAAGACACACAACATATCACAGCGAGGAGTCCAGCATTTCCATTCAAGTCCATTCAGCATCATGTCCACACAAGCAAAGCACAGGTCAAAAAGCAGATTGACACACACACTGACACACACACACACTGAATCAGAGTGGGAATGTTTTCAGTGCAGGGGGATTATTGGTGTGGGGACTGAAGGCTCTCAGATTCACATTTATCCTGAGTGTGCTGGATGCAAACCCCACCCGAAGTCTCTGACATGTTGACAATGTCTGTCTCTCTATTGAGATGCTAATTCACCCCCCCTCCCCCTCTCACCCCAGAGGAGTTTGTGGCAATGTCAGACTGACTCTTGATATGTTAATGCAGGCCGGCAATGGATTCTGCAAGTTCCTGTCTTTAGTTTATTTAGTTTAGTTTCAAACTTTATTTCTTTTCCCCTGTAGGTCGTGTTCGTCCATTTCAAACACCCCCTGACCCCCCCACAGCAGCCCGGAAAATCCTTGCAGCCGCTCCCCACAACCCAGCGAGTGGAGGGGGAATGGGGATGTGTGAGTGAGTGGATTGGGGATTGTGTCAGTGTGTGTCTGTCTATCCCCCCTCTCTGCTCACACTTCCTGCCCAGCCTGCTGAAGACAGGGAAAGAATGGGAGTTGAACAAAGCCTCCTCTCTGCCTCCATTTTCAAAGGATTTGCCCCTTTCTCACACCAGTTTTGTCCATTGAGCTGTCCCTATCAATTGGAACAAAGTTTTATTAATCTCCCTGTGAGATATGAAGTCACTAAAAAACTAAATACAGGCAAAAACATCCCATTATTATACAGGGAGCTTCAATGGGATTTTAAACTGAAATCCTCGGATGTCAATTCCGTAGGTGAAAAGTTTCTAATTCATTAATTTGGATTAAATTAAAAGCGGCCAGTATATTCTCACCAGCCGCTTTCTGTTAACTCTCCCCCTTATCACCGGTGGTTAGCACTGCTGCCTCACAGCGCCAGGGACCCGGGTTCGATTCCCAGCTTGGGTCACTGTCTGTGCGGAGTCTGCACGTTCTCCCCGTGTCTGCGTGGGTTTCCTCCGGGTGCTCCGGTTTCCTCCCACAGTCTGAAAGATGTGCTGGTCAGGGTGCATTGGCCGTGCTAAATTCTCCCTCAGTGTAACCCGAACAGGCGCCGGAGTGTGGGCAACTGGGGGATTCTCACAGTAACTTCATTGCAGTGTTAATGTCAGCCTACTTGTGACACTCGTAAATAAACTGAAACTGAGGGAGCTTTACTCTGTATCTAACCCCGTGCTGTATCTCTCCTGGGAGTGTTTTATGGGGACAGTGTAGAGGGAGCTTTACTCTGTATCTAACCCCGTGCTGTACCTGTCCTGGGTGTGTTTGATGGGGACAGTGTAGAGTGAGCTTTACTCTGTATCTAACCCCGTGCTGTATCTCTCCTGGGAGTGTTTTATGGGGACAGTGTAGAGGGAGCTTTACTCTGTATCTAACCCCGTGCTGTCCCTGTCCTGAGAGTGTTTGATGGGGACAGTGTAGAAGGAGCTTTACTCTGTATCTAACCCCGTGCTGTCCCTGTCCTGGGAGTGTTTGATGGGGACAGTGTAGAAGGAGCTTTACTCTGTATCTTACCCCGTGCTGTACCTGTCCTGGGAGTGTTTGATGGGGACAGGACTTGGGGGACATTGGATTTTAGACCATGTTTAGGGTTTTAGACGTTTCGGAGTGAAATTCAGGAACACTTTGCCACACCAGGTGTGATATTAGTTTGGAACTACCTTCTATAATTCACAGTTGATGCTCAGTCGCTTATGAATGTTCAAACCTGAAGTTGATCGATGATTTTTTACACACAGGAGAATCAATTTAAAATCAATGGGTTGATGTTAAAATAGTTGCAGGAACAGAGAGACCTGGGCTTTCAGTTCATTTTTACATCTTAAAGATTCAACCTGGGGCTCAGAATCTGTCAGTTGAATCTACTTTTCCTGTCCCGAAAACGTGTCAACAATTGTGTTGGGGAATGTGACAAAAGGAACAGGAGGAGTCCATTCAGCCCCTTCTCCAGCCTGTTACACAGGAACAGGAGGAGGCCCCGTTCAGCCCCTTCTCCAGTCTGTTACATAGGAGCAGGAGGAGGCCATTCAGCCCCTTCTCCAGCCGGTTACACAGGAACAGGAGGAGGCCATTCAGCCCCTTCTCCAGCCTGTTACACAGGAACAGGAGGAGGCCATTCAGCCCCTTCTCCAGACTGTTACACAGGAACAGGAGGAGTCCCCATTCAGCCCCTTCTCCAGCCTGTTACACAGGAACAGGAGGAGGCCCCATTCAGCCCCTTCTCCAGCCTGTTACACAGGGAACAGGAGGAGGCCCCATTCAGCCCCTTCTCCAGTCTGTTACACAGGAACAGGAGGAGGCCATTCAGCCCCTTCTCCAGTCTGTTATACAGGAACAGGAGCAGGCCATTCAGCCCCTTCTCCAGTCTGTTATACAGGAACAGGAGGAGGCACCATTCAGCCCCTTCTCCAGCCTGTTACACAGGAACAGGAGGAGGCCATTCAGCCCCTTCTTCAGCCGGTTACACAGGAACAGGAGGAGGCCATTCAGCCACTTCTCCAGCCTGTTACACAGGAACAGGAGGAGGCCATTCAGCCCATTCTCTAGCCTGTTAGAAAGGAACAGGAGGAGGCCCCATTCAGCCCCTTCTCCAGCCTGTTACACAGGAACAGGAGCAGGCCATTCAGCCCCTTCTCCAGCCTGTTACACAGGAACAGGAGGAGGCCCCATTCAGCCCCCTCTCCAGCCTGTTACACAGGAACAGGAGGAGGCCCCATTCAGCCCCTTCACCAACCTGTTACACAGGAACAGGAGGAGGCCCCATTCAGCCCCTTCTCCAGCCTGTTACACAGGAACAGGAGGCGGCCCCATTCAGCCCCTTCTCCAGCCTGTTACACAGGGAACAGGGGGAGGCCCCATTCAGCCCCTTCTCCAGACTGTTACACAGGAACAGGAGGAGGCCCCATTCAGCCCCTTCTCCAGCCTGTTACACAGGAACAGGAGGAGGCCATTCAGCCCCTTCTCCAGCCTGTTACACAGGAACAGGAGGAGGCCATTCAGCCCCTTCTCCAGCGTGTTACACAGGAACAGGTGGAGGCCCCATTCAGCCCCTTCTCCAGCCTGTTCGACAGGAACAGGAGGAGGACCCATTCAGCCCCTTCTCCAGCCTGTTACACAGGAACAGGAGGAGGCCCCATTCAGCCCCTTCTCCAGCCTGTTACACAGGAACAGGAGGAGGCCCCATTCAGCCCCTTTTCCAGCCTGTTACACAGGGAACAGGAGGAAGACCCATTCAGCCCTTTCTCCAGCCTGTTACACAGGAACAGGTGGAGGCCCCATTCAGCCCCTTCTCCAGCCTGTACCACAGGAACAGGAGGAGGCCATTCAGCCCCTTCTCCAGCCTGTTACACAGGAACAGGAGGAGGCCATTCAGCCCCTTCTCCAGCCTGTTACACAGGAACAGGAGGAGACCCCATTCAGCACCTTCTCCAGCCTGTTACACAGGAACAGGAGGAGGCCATTCAGCCCCTTCTCCAGCCTGTTACACAGGAACAGGAGGAGGCCATCCAGCCCCTTCTCCAGCCTATTACACAGGAACAGGAGGAGGCCATTCAGCCCCTTCTCCAGCCTGTTACACAGGAACAGGAGGAGGCCATTCAGCCCCTTCTCCAGACTGTTACACAGGAACAGGAGGAGGCCCCATTCAGCCCCTTCTCCAGCCTGTTACACAGGAACAGGAGGAGGCCCCATTCAGCCCCTTCTCCAGCCTGTTACACAGGAACAGGAGGAGGCAACATTCAGCCTCTTCTCCAGCCTGTTACACAGGGAACAGGAGGAGGCCCCATTCAGCCCCTTCTCCAGCCTGTTACACAGGAACAGGAGGAGGCCCCATTCAGCCCCTTCTCCAGCCTGTTACACAGGAACAGGAGGAGGCCCCATTCAGCCCCTTCTCCAGCCTGTTACACAGGGAACAGGAGGAGGCCCCATTCAGCCCCTTCTCCAGCCTGTTACACAGGAACAGGAGGAGGCCCCATTCAGCCCCTTCTCCAGCCTGTTACACAGGAACAGGAGCAGGCCATTCAGCCCCTTCTCCAGTCCGTTATACAGGAACAGGAGGAGGCACCATTCAGCCCCTTCTCCAGCCTGTTACACAGGAACAGGAGGAGGCCCCATTCAGCCCCTTCTCCAAACTGTTACACAGGAACAGGAGGAGGCCCCATTCAGCCCCTTCTCCAGCCTGTTACACAAGAACAGGAGGAGGACATTCAGCCCCTTCTCCAGCCTGTTACACAGCGGACAGGAGGAGCCCCATTCAGCCCCTTCTCCAGCCTGTTACACAGGGAACAGGAGAAGGCCCCATTCAGCCCCTTCTCCAGCCTGTTACACAGGGAACAGGAGGAGGCCCCATTCAGCCCCTTCTCCAGCCTGTTACACAGGAACAGGAGGAGGCCCCATTCAGCCCCTTCTCCAGCCTGTTACACAAGAACAGGAGGAGGACATTCAGCCCCTTCTCCAGCCTGTTACACAGGAACAGGAGGAGGCCCCATTCAGCCCCTTCTCCAGCCTGTTAGACATGAACAGGAGGAGGCCATTCAGCCCCTTCTCCAGCCTGTTACACAGGAACAGGAGGAGGCCCCAATGAGCCGCTTCTCCAGCCTGTTACACAGGAACAGGAGGAGGCCCCATTCAGCCCCTTCTCCAGCCTGTTACACAGGAACAGGTGGAAGCCCCAATCAGCCCCTTCTCCAGCCTGTTACACAGGAACAGGAGGAGGCCCCATTCAGCCCCTTCTCCAGCCTGTTACACAGGAACAGGAGGAGGCCCCATGCAGCCCCTTTTTCAGACTGTTACACAGGAACAGGAGGAGGCCATTCAGCCCCTTCTCCAGCCTGTTACACAGGAACAGGAGGAGGCCATTCAGTCACCCAATCCTTCCTCAGTCCTCCCCACCCCTGAATCCCTCTGAGTCACCCCCCCACTCCGAATCGCTCGACACCCCCCCCAATTCTAACCCTGATGCAAGGCCCCACCCTAAATCCCTCTCTGAATTTCCCCCCTCCCAAATCCCTATAAATCCACCCCGCCCTCAATCCCTTTCCCTCCACCCCGACTCGCCCCCCCGCCATCTCCCTCTGACTCCCTACCCCATCCAGACCCTCCCCAGATTCTAAGCCCCTGAGATTCCTCTGGAATCCCCCCTGAATGTCTCCCGAGATCGCACCCACCCTCGCCACATTCCTCTGCCCCCGAATCCTGCTCCCTCTCCAATCCCACCCCTTCAATCTGTCTGAGCACCAAACCATGTCTTTTAATCCCCGTAAACCCCCCAATCCCTCCTGTATCCCTCAGAACCCCAGAAATTCCCCTCTGAGCCCCCTCTTCCCAAATCCCCCTCAATTCCCCCCGATTCCCTCCCTCTCAGCCCCGCTAAATCCCAAAGTCCCCATGAGACCCTTAAATCCCCCTGAATCCCTCTAATTCCCGACCACAATCCCTGAGTCTACCCCTACATCCCTCTCCACTCTCCCCCTTTAATCCCCCTCAATCCCCCCCCCACTCCAGCCAAATCTGTCGTCCCTCCTCACAATCCCTCTAAATCTCCCGATCCTTCCCTCTGAGCCCCGTATCCCTCTAAGTTCCCCTCTTTCCCCCCCCCGCCCCTCTCAACCTGGCAAATTCCCACTCCCTCCCTGTGAACAGCCTCTGGACTGACAGATCCCCCCCTTTCTAATTAGTACCCCCCCCCCCCTCCGCGTGTCCATCCCCGTCCACCACCCCCCTGTAAACAGCTCCTGATGGAGTTGGATGTGGAAACTCTGCCCATTTTAAACACTAACATTCAAATGACCAATTCCCTTGACACTGAGCAGCCTGTGTTATAACATCCCCCACCCCCATCCTGTACAACAGACCCCCTGTCTGATTCCCCCTCCCCCCTCCTCCATTGCCCCCTTTCTCTGATAACCCCTGACTCTGGTCAGCCCTTTCAGCAGTGCTGAATCCCTCTGAATTGCCCCCGATTCCCTCCCTCTGCGTTCCTGGGCCCTTGCTGCTTGTGAACAGCAAACCCGTGATCTGGCCCGTCCCCCACGAGAGAGCAGAGAGAGAGAGAGATATAAGAGACAGAGAAGTAGAGATATGGAGATAGAGAGAATGCTGCTGTAATTCAGACAGAATGATTCACAGAGAGGGGGAAGCAGAGATCAGAGAGATGGGGATGGGGAGGATGCGACTGTAATTCAGACTGATTCACAGAGAAGGAAGCAGAGATCAGAGAGAGGGGGAAGCAGATAGAGAGAGGGAAGCGATAGAGAGAGAGATAAGAGACAAATAAAAGCAGAGTTAATGTTAAAATTTTATTTGTTAATCACAAGTAGGCTTACATTAACACTGCAATGAAGTTATTGTGAAAAGATATAGAGATGGGGAGTGAGAGAGAATGCTGCTGTACTTCAGACAGAATGAGTCACAGAGAGGGAGCAGAGATAGACAGAGGGGGGAGCAGAGATAGAGAGAGAGAGACGGAGAGGAGGCTGCTGTGATTGAGATAAAATGATCCACAGAGAGAGAGAGAGACGGAGAGGCTGAGATACAAAGTGAGATGTCGAGATAAATAGAAAGTGGGGCTTTGGCAAGACAGAGTGACAAAGTTTCAGAGAGAGAGTGAAAGATAGAGAGAAGGAGAGAAAAAGGGAAAGATGCTGCCATTGTGAGAGGCTGAGGTATAAAGGATGGGGAGAGACCGGGATTGGAAAGATGTGGAGAAACAGTTCTGAGGATGGGGGAGTTGCACAGACAGAGCTTCAGGGCGAGGGATTGAAATCTGTGGGATTACATTGGAGCAGGGATCACTGGGAATGCCCCCTCCCCCTGACACACAGACCACTAACCCTCCGTGTAAAAGCCCCACCAGTCTATCTGTGAATAAAAATGAACGACAAAGACACGGGGACTTTTATTAATATTTTTCTCTCTGGTTATAGCTCTTGTCCGAGGATTCCTCACGGCAAAACTATTCGCTCTCTGCATCGCCAAAGTTTCCAAAGGAATTCTCCTTGGAAGAGAGAAAGAGAAAATAAAGTGAAATTTGATTAAACACAAAACAAAAGCTGATTATAAACAATAAAAGGCACAGCAAGATCCCAGGACTTGCTGAAATTCACAATCTCACTGGGGGGAGGTGGGGGAAACATTCATTTTCACCTCCTCATTATTAAACCCTGACAAAATGGGAACAAGTTTCAAATGCAATGAACTTCCAACTGCCTCCTGACTGTCCCGATATTGAATTTATTAAACACATCAAAGCATTCTGGGGGCTTTACTCCAGAGACAGGCCAGTGAATAAACACAGGAGGCCCCAATGAAGTTCCCACTTCTGTCAGTCACCTCTCTCCGCCCCCCCCCCTCTGTTTCTCCCTCTCCGTCTCCTACACACTTCCCCCAGATCTATATCTGTCCAATACCCCGTCTCTGGATAACCTGTCCTGATCTCTGCTCTGTTTCTCTCTCTCGAGGTGAATCTGGATTGAAATGCTCTCTCTAAGTTTCTGTCTGACCGTTTAAAATAAAACTCACAATCAAAAGGGAAATGAGAGGGGGGCGGGGGGGCAGGAAAATCCACAATCCCACCCTGAAGCGGCTGCTTCACATTTTATTGAACCATTGAATTCAGCCACTTAAACCCTGTTGGGGAATTAAGCGAATGCAAAAGTGCTGCTGAGATTTAGGCCGTGAAGTGCGGCCTAGTCACAGAGGCTGCATTATTCCTCAGGTGGAAAGAACAAACCCCCCTCTCTCCCACCCCCCAGTTAAACAGAACAATCTTCTCCATCCACACCCACAAATCCCAGCGCCCTGTCTAAAAACACAAGCAGGACTCTGGGATTGAGAACAAGCCTTTCCCCCAGGCTCAGGAATTTGAATTTCAGCTCCCTCTCCCTCCTGAGTGCTTCACAGTGAGAGGGAGAGAGACTGGGAATGCTGCAATCAGGATCCCATAGGGAGTCCCACACTGCAGGAGGACACCCCCCCCCCCCAGAGCCTCTGTCTCTATCCCCCTACCCCCCTCCACTGAGCACCCAACACTCCCCACCCCTTCTCTGTTCACCCTGTTTCTCTCTCTCTACCCCACCCTCCTTCCCCTCCATCTTTTTATGTTTAAAGCATGGGGCTCTGTCATAGTGTGAGGAATATGGGGCAGGGGGACGGAGCATGAGTGCACAGCAAGATCCCACACACACACAGCTTGAACACGGCCAGATACAAAGTGATTTTGAAGTGAGGATTGGGGTAAAGTGAGTGGGAAATGAGGGAACCACACGTCTCCCTCTCTTTCCCCTCCATCTCTCCCCCACCGCAAATGAAAATAATAAGTCACTCCAGCATTGGTGCTGTTTGTACATTCGATATGAACAGGGAACCTTCCACTTCGAGCAGAGTCACACCTCTCTCTCCCATTCCCTCTGTCTCTCGCTGTTTCTCTCTTTCTCTGCCTCTATCTCTGAACCTGTCCAGCCCCCTCTGTGTCTCTTTTGCTTTCCCCCCAGATCTATATATATATCCAATACCCCATCTTTGCCCCGGTCTCTCTTACTCTGGATAATCTGTCCTGATCTCTGCTCTGTTTCTCCGTCTGGGGATGAATGGGGATTAAAATGCTCTCTCTGATAAGTTTCTGTCTGACCGTTTCAAATAATGACGTGTTGTGAGCCACGTTTGCTATTTCTCAGTGATTTCCATGGGGAAATGGGGAGGGAAGCTCCTGCAAAGCCACATCTCTCTCTCACTGCAATGTGGCAGCAGCCACATTCCAATATCTTTATATTGGGAAAAAAACTATTCAAACACAACAGCCCAGATTCAGCCTCAGTCACACAGCCGCTGGTTACAAATCCCACCTTCTGGGAGGGTGTGAGTGAGGGTCTTTTCCCCAGAGACTGGGGAGCTGGGCTGTGAGTGCAGAGCAGAGGACCCACCCCTAACCCACCCCCCCCTCCAGTGTGTCTCCTCTCCCTGCCCCTCTGCCTTTGATCTCCCTCTGTTACCCTCCCTTTCTCTCTCTCTCCTTCCCTGATAACTCACAATCAAAGGAGAAAGATGGGAGAGAGAGAGAGATAGCAGGAAAACCCACAATCACATCCCCAATCCGATGGAATAAAGCGGCTGCTGCAGGTTTTATTCGGCTGCTTTTCTCTCTCTCTCTGTCTGTCTCTCCTTCCCCCACTCCCTGTCTTTCTCTGTCTCTGTCTGTCTTTCCCTCCCTCCCTGTCTCTCTCTTTCTCTCTCTCTGTCTTTCCCTCCCTGAAATTAAATCCAAAAAATTCACATTGGTGTTTTCCATCACATTTTATTGAAAGATGAAATATAGACAGGAATGTCTGGGGAGAGAGAGAGGGGAGGGGTGCTGGGATTGGTAAGAACGCTGGAGAGACAGAGACAGGGAAATTATGAACGCCCCCCCATCCAAATAGAAATTCCTGGGAAAAGAGGGAGGAGAATCTGGAGTCACACAGCACAGAAACAGGCCCTTCGGCCCACCAGGTCTATGCTGGCCATCAAATTCCAATCTATACTCCCCCCATTCCCCAGCACTCGCTGCACAGCCTACGATGCCTCGGCGATTGAAGTGCTTTAATTTACCCGACCCCGTTTACACTTCTTCCTTTGAACCCACTTTGCGGTCCGTGAGCGAGATTTTGTTTAATAAAGTGTGGTCACTGTTGCAGTGCGAGCAAAGGCCACAGGCCCAGTGTGTGCACAGCAAGATCCCACAACAACAGCAGCAGCAGCAACAATGTGAACCTGAATCAAATGGGACACAGTCCTCCCCAACACACCCCCAACACTCTCGCCTGCTGTGAGCCCCCTTCCCCACTCACTACCCTGTGTGTCTCATCCCAAATTCCCAGAAAGGGTTGAACTCCCTCTTAAAACGAAGCCAAACCCTTTTTAAAACACAATCTCTGTGGTGCTCTGGAAGATCCCAGAAGGTGCAGTTCGCTGTGTTGAGTGTGTTTTAATTTGGGAAGTGTTTATACAGAGGGAGAGTGAGGCAGAGAGGGGCTGAGGCTGTGAAATCCACCCCCCCCCCCTTCGCCCCGGGACCCTCAGAATTGAATCATAACATGTAGGGCCACACGGGGGCTCAGTGGTTGGCGCTGCTGCCTCACAGCTCCAGGGACCCGGGTTCAATTCCCAGCTCGGGTCACTGTGATCCTGTGTCTCTTCCCCCACCCCCTCACTGCACCCCCACAAACCTCACCTCTTGCTGTCTTTTCCTGTTTTCCTCCTCACTCTCCCCCTCTCTCTCTCCCACTCCCTCCATCTTTCTCTCTCACTCCCTGTCTGCCTTTCTCTCTCTCTCCGTCCATCTTTCTCTCTCTCTCTCCCTCCATCTTTCTCTGTCTTTCTCTCTCTCTCCCTCACACTGTTTCTCTCTCTCTTTCTCCCTGCCTGTCTCTCTCTCTCTCTCTCTCTCTGTCTTTCCCCCTCTTTCTCTTTCTGTCTCTCTCTTTCTCTCAGAGACTGGGAATGCTGCAATCAGGATCCCACAGGGAGTCCCACACTGCAGGAGGACACCACCCACCCCCAGAGCCTCTGTCTCTATCCCCCTACCCCCCTCCACTCAGCCCCCGACACTCCCCACCCCTTCTCTGTTCCTCTCTCTACCCCACCCTCCTTCCCCTCCATCTTTTTATGTTTAAAATGTGGGGCACTGTCACGGAGCGGGGAATATGGGGAGGGGAGGAGGGGAGACAGAGAGCATGAGGGCACAGCAAGATCCCAGACACAGTCTGAGCAGGGCCAGATACAAAGTGATTTTTAAATGAGGATTGGGGTAAAGTGAGTGGGAAATGAGGGAACCACACGTCTCCCTCTCTCTCCCTCCACACGAGAGACCCCCAGATCCTGTGTCTCTTCCCCCACCCCCTCACTGCACTCCCCCACAACCCTGACCTCTTGCTGCCCTTTCCTGCTTTTCCTCACTCTCCCGTCTCTGTCTCTCTCTCTCCCTTTCTCTCTCTCTCTCTTTCTCTCCCTCTCTGTCTTTCTCTCTCCCTTTCTTTCTCTCTGTCTCTCTCTAATATTGTTATGAAGTTGCATCTAGGGTAAAACATCTGGTGTTTGACAAATGTAAATATTGAAAAGAAATGCTGAGAAAACCAAAACGAACCATCCAGCGTTGTGTCTTTAGAAAGCCTGTGTCTTTGTGCTGGGGATTTTAAACTGCAGAAAGCAGGGCTGCAGAAGACAACTTTACAACATTTGTGTCCAAAGCAGCAGCCAGAGTCCCAGCAGAGCAAAACAGGCTTTGAATTGCAGCAGCAGCAATGTGAACCTGAATCAGATGGGACACAGTCCTCCCCCCACCCCCCACTCTCTCGCCTGCTGTGAGCCCCCTTCCCCACTCACTACCCTGTGTGTGTGTGTGTGTGTGTGTGTCTGCATCATCCCAAATCTCCAGAAAGGCCGGAACTCCCTCTTAAAAGTAACCCTTTTTAAAACTAAAATCACTGTGGTGCACAGCAAGATCCCACAAAGTGCAGTCAGCTGTGTTGAGCGTTTTTTAAATTTGGGAATTGTTTATACAGAGTGAGGGAGCCAGAGAGGGGCTGAGACAGTGAAATCCCTCTCTCAGGACCCTCAGAATTAAACTGGAGACCCTGTCCCTCACTGAAACCCCCCCTCCCTCTAACAGCCTGTGTCTCTCCCCCTGCATCTAACCCACAACTCCAGCTGTTTCCATCCCTCCCTCTTCCTCTCTCTCCCCGCCTCTCTGTCTCCACCTGTTTCTGCTCGAGAAGAGACAGGGAGAGAGAGAACAGGGAGAGAGAGAGACGGGGAGAGACAGAGATAAAGCGAGAGAGACAGATATTTGATAATTAATTGTGTATGGTCGCATTATTGAGTGTGGTTTAATTTGGTGATTTTTTTATACAGAGAGGCAGAGAGAGAGGTGAAGACAGTGACATTCTCTCCCTGGCACCCTCGCAAGTTCAAAGACACAAAAGCTGCAGACACTCTCACACACAAACTGGGTTTGGTAAGTTTCCCAATCTCTGCAGCTTCCCATGTGGCCCAGGGTTTGAATTGAAATTTAAAAGCAGCTTGGAGAGACTGCAGGATTTTTGAGTTGAGTTTCTCCCCCCCCTCACCCTGTAAATATAAAATAGAAATTCCTGGATTACAATATTCCCTTGGACAGAGCAGAGAGAATGTGTGAGTGGTGTGTGTGTGTGTCTGAGACCTAGGCTGGATTTGGGAATATCTGCCTGCTGAAGAGGGTCAGTGAAACCATCCTGGCTGAATATCTCATCGCTAAAGGGTCACAGAGAGAGATATCTGATCAATAAATGTGTTACTGAACCCACTCTGGATGCTCCCTCTATCTCTGTCTTTCTCACTAACTTCATTGCAGTGTTAATGTAAGCCTTGTGACACTAATAAATAAACTTTAAATCTTTCAACTTTAAAAACTCTCTCTTTCTGTCTCTCTCAGTAACTGCAGCGTTAATGTGAGCCTTACTTGTGACAGGAATAAACAAACTTTAAACATCCTCTCTGTCTCTTTATCTCTCTGTCTCTTTCTGTCTCTTTATCTATGTCTCTGTCTCTGTGTGTCTCTGCCTCTCTCTGTCTCTCTCAGTAACTTCATTGCAGTGTTAATGTAAGCCTTAATTGTGACACTAATATATAAACTTTAAAACTTTCAACTTTAAAAACTCTGTCTGTGTGTCTCTGTCTCAATTCAGACACTAGTTCAGTGCCAGGTTGAGAGGGGGTCAGTATTGAGCAGAATGGGAGGCAGTTTGATACAAAGTTTGCAGAAACTGCAGCGAGTGTTTGTAAACATGTTGGGGTTTGTGGAAAGGTCAGTGTGTAACAAGCTGAGGGAAGGTGTTTCCACTTCACATGTGGCTACTTTTTGGCAATGGGAGTTACCTTTGCATCTACAGGGAGCTCTGAAGCCTCATGGCTTTCTGCCTGCCTCTGTTTGAACAGTTTAATATGTTTCAGCACTGAGACCTCTGGCCCTTGTTGGGAATATCAGTCTCCCAGAATACCAGTATACCTGACTGCCCACCTCCCCCCCGCCCGCCACCCCCAGCCCCCAACCCTGTGTGTGTGTTGTCCCAAGTCTGGAGACTTCCCCACAGTCCCCTGAAAGGTTTAAACTGCCTCTGAGAAAACACCCTTTTTAAAACAAAATCCCCAGCAAGATCCCACAAGGTGCAGTCAGCTGTGTTGAGTGTTTTGTAATTTGGGAAAAGTTTATACAGAGAGAGAGAGAGAGAGGCAGAGAGGGGCTGAGACAGTGAAATCAAACCCCCCGGGACACCCAGAATGAAAATCACACAGCACAAAATCCCAGGATTGCCCCTTTCCAGGTTTTACTGAGAGATTGTCCAACTAAATATTAATTCCTGGGAAAAAGAGGGAGAGAGAGAGAATAAAGAGAGGCAGATAGCGGAAGGAAATGGAGAGAAAAGCAGAGAGAAATAGACAGAATGGGGGAAAAGCTGTGGAGAGGATGAAATGAAAATCTGAACATCTGTAAACTGAATTGTAAAGGCCTCTGTGAATTTTATTCAACAATTAGGTTCATTGCTCTGTCTCCGACCCCTGTTATTTTAGATTTAAAACAAACTTATAGACAGTTTCATACATAATTTACTCTGCCACCCACCAAAGGGTTAACGTGTTTGTGACTAATTGCAAAGCCGGGATATTTTAACCCCAGCATTTTAAACTCCAGCCCCCCACACATCCCACAATCGAACCAGAACTGGTTCATCCGAGGAAGCGAGATTAAATTTAAACCTGGATCAGGGTAATAAAGAGACGACAACTCACTTGCAGCCTATAGAACAGGCCTCAGTCCATCCATCCTCCTCTGGAGAAAAGCCCCTTGTCCAAGGATCCCGAGTCATGTTGCAGTCTTCAAAATTCAAATTCCTGGGGAGAAGAGAAAATAATTAATTAAAGTACAAGAAAATGTTTAAATTAAATAGCACAAGAGCCCAGGATTCCCCCTTCTAAGATTTCACTGAGAGATTGTCTAACTAAATATGAATTCCTTGGGAAGAGATAGAATATAATTAATTTAAATACAAGAAAATGTTTAAATTGAATCCACAAGAGCCCAGGATTCCCCTTTCTCAGTTACACAATCTCTCAGTAAAATCTAAATATTAATTCTTGGGTAAAAGAGAGAGAAATATATTAAAATACCAGAAAATGTTTAAATTAAATCGCACAAGAGCCCAGGATTCCCCTTTCTCAGATTTTACTGAGAGATTGTTTCCTGGGAAAAAGAGGGAGAGAGAGGGAATAAAAAAGAGAGACAGATAGAGGAAGGAAAGGGATGGAGAGAGAGAAAGCAGAGAGAAATAGACAGAATGGGAGAAAAGCTGCAGAGAGGACTAAATGAAATTCTAATCTTCTGAAAACTGAATTGTAAAGGCCTCTGTGAATTTTATTCAACAATTAGGAACAGCGCTCTGTCTCCCATCCCTGTTATCTTGGATTTAAAACAAATTGAGACAGTTTCATATTACAGATATTTAATTTACTCTTTGCCACCCACCTAAGGGTTAATGGGTTTGTAACTAATTGCAAAGTGGGGATATTTTAACCCCAGGGTTTCAAACTCCAGCCCACCTCACACCCCACAATCGAACCAGGACTGGTTCATCCGAGGAAGCGAGATTAAAATTAAACCTGGATCAGGGTAATAAAGAGACGACAACTCACATGCGGCCTTTAGAACAGGCCTCAGTCCATCCATCCTCCTCTGGAGAAAAGCCCCTTGTCCAAGGATTCCGAGTCATGTTGCAGTCTTCAAAATTCAAATTCCTGGGGAGAAGAGAAAATAATTAATTAAAGTACAAGAAAATGTTTAAATTAAATAGCACAAGAGCCCAGGATTCCCCCTTCTAAGATTTCACTGAGAGATTGTCTAACTAAATATGAATTCCTTGGGAAGAGATAGAATATAATTAATTTAAATACAAGAAAATGTTTAAATTTAATCCACAAGAGCCCAGGATTCCCCTTTCTCAGTTACACAATCTCTCAGTAAAATCTAAACATTAATTCTTGGGTAAAAGAGAGAGAAATATATTAAAATACCAGAAAATGTTTAAATTAAATCGCACAAGAGCCCAGGATTCCCCTTTCTCAGATTTTACTGAGAGATTGTCCAACAAAATATGACTTCCTGCGAAAAAGAGGGAGGGAGAGGGAGGGAATAAAAAAGAGAGACAGATAGAGGAAGGACAGGGAGAGAAAGAGAGAGAGAAATAGACAGAATGGGGGAAAAGCTGCAGAGAGGACACAATGAAAGTCTGAACATCTGAAAATTGAATTATAAAGGCCTCTATGAATTTTATTCAACAATTAGGAACAGCGCTCTGTCTCCCATCCCTGTTATCTTGGATTTAAAACTAACTTTTAGACAGTTTCATATTACAGATATTTAATTCACTCTTTGCCACCCAGCAAAGGGTTAACCTGTTTGTGACTAATTGCAAAGCCGGGATATTTTAACCCCAGGGTTTTAAACTCCAGCCCACCCCACAATCGAACCAGAACTGGTTCGTCCGAGGAAGCGAGATTAAAATTAAACCTGGATCAGGATAATAAAGAGACAACAACTCACATGCGGCCTATAGAACAGGCCTCAGTCCATCCATCCTCCTCTGGAGAAAAGCCCCTTGTCCAAGGATTCCGAGTCATGTTGCAGTCTTCAAAATTCAAATCCCTGGGGAACAGAGAAAATAATTAATTAAAATACAAGAATTCTTTAAATTAAATAGCACAAGAGGCCAGGATTCCCCCTTCTCAGTTACACAATCTCTCAGTAAAATCTAAATATTAATTCTTGGGGAAAGAGAGAGAAAATAATTAAAATACAAGAAAATATTTAAATTAAATAGCACAGCAAAAACCCAGGATCTCCTCTCAGTTACACAATCTCTCAGTAACACCCAAACACAACAAGTCAGTTGTAAAGCAGAGACTAAAGAGTTAGGGTGGCACGGTAGCACAGTGGTTAGCACTGCTGCTTCACAGCTCCAGGGACCTGGGTTCGATTCCCGGCTTGGGTCACTGTCTGTGTGGAGTTTGCACATTCTCCTCGTGTCTGCATGGGTTTCCTCCGGGTGCTCCGGTTTCCTCCCACAGTCCAAAGATGTGCGGGTTAGGTTGATTGGCCATGCTAAACATTGCCCTTAGTGTCCTGAGATGCCTAGGTTAGAGGGACTAGTGGGTAAATATGTAGGGATATGGGGGTAGGGCCTGGGTGAGATTGTGGTCGGTGCAGACTCGATGGGCCGAATGGCCTCTTTCTGTACTGTAGGGTTTCTATGATTCTATGAGACAGTTCCCTCCCTGTGTGTTTCTCTCTCTCTCTCTATTCCACTCTCATTCAGATCTCGCTCCCTCTGATATGAAACATTAAATCTGGATCAGGTTAATAAACAGACACAACTCACTCAGGGTGAAGCCTGAGCAACAGGCCTCAGTCAGCCCTCCCTCTGGAAGAAGCTCCTCTCCTTCATCCTGGTCACAAACATTCCCGTCCTTTGGATCCTCGACACATCCCCAGTTTTCAAAATTCCTCAGGAGAAAAAGAGATAAAAATTGGTTAAAAAGAGAGAGAAAAAGAGACACGGCCATTTTAACAATAAGACACACAACATATCACAGCGAGGAGTCCAGCATTTCCATTCAAGTCCATTCAGCATCATGTCCACACAAGCAAAGCACAGGTCAAAAAGCAGATTGACACACACACTGACACACACACACACTGAATCAGAGTGGGAATGTTTTCAGTGCAGGGGGATTATTGGTGTGGGGACTGAAGGCTCTCAGATTCACATTTATCCTGAGTGTGCTGGATGCAAACCCCACCCTGAGTCTCTGACATGTTTACAATGTCTGTCTCTCTATTGAGATGCTAATTCACCCCCCCTCCCCCTCTCACCCCAGAGGAGTTTGTGGCAATGTCAGACTGACTCTTGATATGTTAATGCAGGCCGGCAATGGATTCTGCAAGTTCCTGTCTTTAGTTTCTTTAGTTTAGTTTCAAACTTTATTTCTTTTCCCCTGTAGGTCGTGTTCGTCCATTTCAAACACCCCCTGACCCCCCCACAGCAGCCCGGAAAATCCTTGCAGCCGCTCCCCACAACCCAGCGAGTGGAGGGGGAATGGGGATGTGTGAGTGAGTGTATTGGGGGGATTGTGTCAGTGTGTGTCTGTCTATCCCCCCCTCTCTGCTCACACTTCCTGCCCAGCCTGCTGAAGACAGGGAAAGAATGGGAGTTGAACAAAGCCTCCTCTCTGCCTCCATTTTCAAAGGATTTGCCCCTTTCTCACACCAGTTTTGTCCATTGAGCTGTCCCTATCAATTGGAAAAAAGTTTTATTTATCTCGCTGTGAGATATGAAGTCACTAATTACTAAATACAGGCAAAAACATCCCATTATTATACAGGGAGCTTCAATGGGATTTTAAACTGAAATCCTCGGATGTCAATTCCTTAGGTTAAAAGTTTCTAATTCATTAATATGGATTAAATTAAAAGCGGCCAGTATATTCTCACCAGCTGCTTTCTGTTAACTCTCCCCCTTATCACCGGTGGTTCGCACTGCTGCCTCACAGTGCCAGGGACCCGGGTTCGATTCCCGGCTTGGGTCACTGTCTGTGCGGAGTCTGCACGTTCTCCCCGTGTCTGCGTGGGTTTCCTCCGGGTGCTCCGGTTTCCTCCCACAGTCTGAAAGATGTGCTGGTTCGGGTGCATTGGCCGTGCTAAATTCTCCCTCAGTGTAACCCGAACAGGCGCCGGAGTGTGGGCGACTAGGGGATTCTCACAGTAACTTCATTGCAGTGTTAATGTAACCCTACTTGTCACACTAGTAGATAAACTGAAACTTAACACTCATGCCCTCTCCCGCCCGCACTCACTCACTCTTATACACTTACTCACTTTGTACACTCACTCCCTATTACACACTTACACACACACACTCAAACACACACACATCTCACACACACATTCACTCTCATAAACACATTCACTCTCTCGGAAACACTCGCCTTAACACACTCTCATCAACACACACATAAATACTCCCTCACACGCTCTCACATTCACTC
>NW_027592030.1:30000-65042 GCF_964213995.1 Mustelus asterias
CTTACTCAGTCTCACACACATTACACACATACTCACTTTTACACACTCCCTCTTGCTCACTTGCTCACACATACACTCACTCTCATAAACACTCACTTTAACACACTCTCATCAACACACACATGAGTACTCCCTCACACACTCTCACACACACTCAGATTCACTCACTCGCACGCACTCACACACTCTGTCTGTCACACACACTCTCTGTCTCTCTCACACACACTCTCTGTCTCTCACACACACTCTCTGTCTCTCACACACACTCTCTGTCTCTCACACACACTCTCTGTCTCTCACACACACTCTCTGTCTCTCTCACACACTCTCTGTCTCTCTCTCACACACTCTCTGTCTCTCACACACACTCTCTGTCTCTCACACACACACTCTCTGTCTCTCACACACACTCTCTGTCTCTCACACACACTCTCTGTCTCTCACACACACTCTCTGTCTCTCTCACACACTCTCTGTCTCTCTCTCACACACTCTCTGTCTCTCACACACACTCTCTGTCTCTCACACACACACTCTCTGTCTCTCACACACACTCTCTGTCTCTCACACACACTCTCTGTCTCTCACACACACTCTCTGTCTGTCACACACACTCTCTGTCTCTCACACACACTCTCTGTCTCTCACACACACTCCCTGTCTCTCACACACACTCTCTGTCTCTCACACACACTCTCTGTCTCTCACACACACTCTCTGTCTCTCACACACACTCCCTGTCTCTCATACACGCTCTCTGTCTCTCACACACACTCTCTGTCTCTCTCACACACTCTCTGTCTCTCTCTCACACACTCTCTGTCTCTCACACACACTCTCTGTCTCTCACACACACACTCTCTGTCTCTCACACACACTCTCTGTCTCTCACACACACTCTCTGTCTCTCACACACACTCCCTGTCTCTCACACACACTCCCAGTCTCTCACACACACTCTCTGTCTCTCACACACACTCTCTGTCTCTCACACACACTCTCTGTCTCTCTCACACACACTCCCTGTCTCTCACACACACTCCCTGTCTCTCTCACACACTCTCTGTGTCTCTCACACACACTCTCTGTCTCTCACACACTCTCTATCTCTCACACACACTCTCTGTCTCTCACACACACTCTCTGTCTCTCTCACACACACTCTCTGTCTCTCTCACACACTCTGTCTCTCACACACTCTCTGTCTCTCACACACACTCTCTGTCTCTCTCACACACACTCTCTGTCTCTCTCACACACACTCTCTGTCTCTCACACACACTCTCTGTCTCTCACACACACTCTCTGTCTCTCACACACACTCTCTGTCTCTCTCACACACACTCTCTGTCTCTCACACACATTCCCTGTCTCTCACACACACTCTCTGTCTCTCACACACACTCTCTGTCTCTCTCACACACTCTCTGTCTCTCTCTCACACACTCTCTGTCTCTCACACACACTCCCTGTCTCTCACACACACTCCCTGTCTCTCACACACACTCCCTGTCTCTCACACACACTCTCTGTCTCTCACACACTCTCTGTCTCTCACACACTCTCTGTCTCTCACACACACTCTTTGTCTCTCACACACACTCTCTGTCTCTCTCTCACACTCTCTGTCTCTCACACACACTCTCTGTCTCTCACACACACTCTCTATCTCTCTCACACACACTCTCTGTCTCTCACACACACTCTTTGTCTCTCACACACACTCTCTGTCTCTCTCTCACACTCTCTGTCTCTCACACACACTCTCTGTCTCTCACACACACTCTCTATCTCTCTCACACACACTCTCTGTCTCTCACACACACTCTCTGTCTCTCACACACACTCTCTGTCTCTCACACACACTCCCTGTCTCTCACACACACACTCTGTCTCTCACACACACTCTCTGTCTCGCTCATACACTCTCTGTCTCTCACACACACTCTCTGTCTCTCACACACACTCTCTGTCTCTCACACACACTCTCTGTCTCTCACACACACTCTCTGTCTCTCTCACACACACTCTCTGTCTCTCACACACACACTCTGTCTCTCACACACACTCTCTGTCTCTCACACACACTCTGTCTCTCACACACACTCTCTGTCTCTCTCACACACTCTCTGTCTCTCACGCACACTCTCTGTCTCTCACACACACTCTCTGTCTCTCACACACACACTCTCTGTCTCTCACACAGACTCTCTGTCTCGCTCATACACTCTGTCTCTCACACACACACTCTCTGTCTCTCACACAGACTCGCTGTCTCGCTCATACACTCTGTCTCTCTCACACACTCTGTCTCTCACACACACTCTCTGTCTCTCTCACACACTCTGTCTCTCTCACACACACTCTCTGTCTCTCACACACACTCTGTCTCTCACACACACTCTCTGTCTCTCTCACACACTCTCTGTCTCTCACGCACACTCTCTGTCTCTCACACACACTCTCTGTCTCTCACACACACACTCTCTGTCTCTCACACAGACTCTCTGTCTCGCTCATACACTCTGTCTCTCACACACACACTCTCTGTCTCTCACACAGACTCTCTGTCTCGCTCATATACTCTGTCTCTCTCACACACACTCTCTGTCTCACACACACACTCTCTGTCTCTCACACACTCTCTGTCTCTCACACACTCTCTCTGCCTCTCTCACACACACTCTCTGTCTCTCACACACACTCTCTGTCTCTCACACACACTCTCTGTCTCGCTCACACACTCTCTGTCTCGCTCACACACTCTGTCTCTCTCACACACTCTGTCTCTCACACACACTCTCTGTCTCTCTCACACACTCTGTCTCTCTCACACACACTCTCTGTCTCTCACACACTCTCTGTCTCTCTCACACACTCTGTCTCTCACACACACTCTGTCTCTCACACACACACTCTGTCTCTCACACACACACTCTGTCTCGCTCACACACACTCTCTGTCTCGCTCACGCACACTCTCTGTCTCGCTCACACACACTCTCTGTCTCTCTCACACACACTCTCTGTCTCTCACACACACTCCCTGTCTCTCACACACACTCCCTGTCTCTCACACACACTCCCTGTCTCGCTCACACACACTCTGTCTCTCACACACACTCTCTGTCTCGCTCACGCACACTCTCTGTCTCACTCACGCACACTCTGTGCTGTATCTATCCTGTGAGTGTTTGATTGGGACAGTGTCGATGGAGCTTTATTCTGTATCTAACCTAATGCTGTACCTGTCCTGGGTGTGTTTGATGGGGACAGTGTAGAGGGAGCTTTATTCTGTATCTAACCCCATGCTGTACCTGTCCTGGGTGTGTTTGATGGGGACAGTGTAGAGGGACCTTTACTCTGTATTGAACCCCGTGCTGTATTTGTCCTGGGATTGTTTAATGGGGACAGTGTCGAGGGAGCTATACTCTGTACCTAACCCCTTGCTGTATCTGTCCTGGGAGTGTTTGATGGGCATGATGTGGAGATGCCGGCGTTGGACTGGGGTAAGCACAGTAAGAAGTCTCACAACACCATGTTAAAGTCTTTAACCTGGTGTTGTGAGACTTCTTACAGTGTTTGATGGGGACAGGACTTAGGGGACATTGGATTTTAGACAATGTTTAGGGTTTTAGACTTTTCGGAGTGAAATTCAGGAACACTTTGCCACACCAGGTGTGATATTAGTTTGGAACTACCTTCTATAATTCACAGTTGATGCTCAGTCGCTTATTAATGTTCAAACCTGAAGTTGATAGATGATATTTTACACACAGGAGAAGCAATTTAAAATCAATGGGTCAATGTTAAAATAGTTGCAGGAACAGAGAGACCTGGGCTTTCAGTTCATTTTTACATCTTAAAGATTCAACCTGGGGCTCAGAATCTGTCAGTTGAATCTACTTTTCCTGTCCCGAAAACGTGTCAACAATTGTGTTGGGGAATGTGACAAAAGGTGACATTCCTGCATCCTGCACAGTGGGGTTGGGAGGTTGTTTGAAAGGAGATTCAGAAAGTGTCAATTCGATTGTGTCTCTTTGCAGAAGTTGACTATTTCACAGGAGATGCCTTGAGATAAAGGAAAGTTTTACCAATGTCTGCGTAACTTTCAAAGTCTCCAGACGCATGAAGGGGGCAGAGATTTTGTAATATTCAGAGCAGGAGATGGCAGACAATCACAGAATTGAAGATGTGAGGCCATCTCTTGTTTCTGAATGTCAATCTGTAGCTTTTAAACTTTAGGGCTACGCTAATCATTCCAAGTTTGCAATCCCACACTTTGCTGTTGTGAATTTTGAGTTGTAAATTTTCTGAAATTGATTCTGTAATAAAAATCCCTGCAGGATGCAATGATTCCCATTCTGTCTGCTGCTGCCAAGCCCCAGTTTGTGTCTCAGTTTCACTATTTATCAGCCATTTAAGATCCAAGAGTCATAGAATTCCTACACTGCAGAATGAGGCCATTCAGCCCAACAAGCCTGCCCCGACAATAATCCCACCCAGGCCCGAATCCCCCTGACACTAAGGGGCAATTTAGCAAACGTGCAAACTCCACACAGACAGTCACTCGAGGCGGGGAATCGAACCCAGATCCCTGGCGCTGTGAGTCAGCAGTGCTAACCGCTGTGCCACCGTGTCGCCCGGTGATGAGACAGAACGTTTGCCAAAGTGCACAGAAATAGGCAGCATTGTCAGCATTTTAGCTGGAAGCTTCAAATGACAAAGGGATCTTAATAACAGAGTCACAGAATCCCTGCAGTGCAGAAGGAGACCATTCAGCCCATCGAGTCTGTACTGACTCTCTGACACAGTATCTTACCAAGGCCCTTGACCCAGCCCTATCCCCGTAACCCCACACATTTACCTTAATCCACCGAACCAACACAGCTTTGGACAGGAAACGGCAATTTACTGTGTCCAATCCACAAATTTGGAAAACACTGGGATGGATTGAGAAATGGTTTCCGGGCAGAAAACAGAGCTCAGATACAAATGGGTCCTTTGGCCCAACTTTTCCCTGCCACCCAGTTTTTACCATTAAGCTCGTATCAAATGCCTTGCGTTTGGCCCAAATCCCTCCATACCAATCTTACCAGAATAACTGTCTAAATGCTTTTTAAAATATAAAATTGTGTCCGCTTCTACTACGACCTCTGGCAGCTTGTTCCAATCCCTCACCACCCTATGTGTGAAAAGAATTGCCCTCTGGACCCTCTCCCCTCTCACCTTAAACCTGTGTCTTGTAGTTTTAGACTCCCCTCCCTTTTGGAAAAGATGTTGACGAGCTTCTCAAAGAACAAAGAGAATTACAGCACAGGAACAGTCCCTTCGGCCCTCCAAGCCTGCACCAACCATGCTGCCTGACTGAACTAAAACCCCCTACCCTTCCGGGGACCATATCCCTCTATTCACATCCTATTCATGTATTTGTCCAGACATTCCGTAAAGCCCACTATCGTATCTGCTTCCACTCCCTCCCCCGACAGCGAGTTCCAGGCACCCACCACCCTCTGTGTAAAAAAACTTGCCTTGTACATCTCCTTTAAACCTTGCCCCTCACACCTAAACCTATGCCCCCTAGATTTTGAATCTTCCACCCTGGTAAAAAGCTTCTGACTATCCACTCTGTCCATGCCCCTCATAATCTTGTAGAATTCTATCAGGTCGCCCCTCAACCTCCGTCGTTCCAGTGAGAACAAAGCAAGTTTCTCCAATCTCTCCTCAGAGCTAATGCCCTCCATACCAGGCAACATCCTGGTAAATCTTTTCTGAACCCTCTCCAAATTCTCCACGTCTTTCTGGTAGTGTGTCGATCAGAATTGAACACTATATTCCAAGTGCGGCCTAACTAAGGTTCTATAAAGCTGCTGTATCCATGCCCTCATTATTTTAGAGACCTCTCTAAGAACACCACTAAGCCAACTCAAGGGAAAAAAAGTCCCAGAGTATCCAGCCTCTCATTATAACTCAAACCATCAGGACCCCATAGCATCCCAGTAATTCTTTTCTGCACACTTTCTAGCTTAATAATCTCCTTTTTATAAGGGTGACCAGAACAATACACAGCATTCCAAGTGTGGTCTTACCAATGTCTTGTACAACTTCAACAAGACGTCCCAACTCCTGTATTCCATGTTCTGACCAATGAAACCAAGCATGTGGAATGCCTTATTCACCACTCTATCCACCTGTGACTCCACTTTCAAGGAGCTGTCAATCTGTACCCCGAGATCCCTTTGTTCTGTAACTCTCACCAACACCCTACCATTAACTGAGTAAGTCCTGTGTTGGTTCGATCCACCAAAATGTATCACCTTGCATTTATCTAAATTAAACATGGTCGGTGCAGGCTTGGAGGGCCGAAGGGCCTGTTCCTGTTCTGTAATTTTCTTTGTTCTTTGTTACAAGGAACAGGAGGAGGCCATTCAGCCCCTTCCCCAGTCTGTTACACAGGAACAGGAGGAGGCCCCATTCAGCCCCTTCTCCAGCCTGTTACACAGGAACAGGAGGAGGCCCCATTCAGCCCCTTCTCCAGCCTGTTACACAGGAACAGGAGGAGGCCATTCAGCCCCTTCTCCAGCCTGTTACACAGGAACAGGAGGAGGCCCCATTCAGCCCCTTCTCCAGCCTGTTACACAGGAACAGGAGGAGGCCCCATTCAGCCCCTTCTCCAGCCTGTTACACAGGAACAGGAGGAGGCCCCATTCAGCCCCTTCTCCAGCCTGTTACACTGGAACAGGAGGAGGCCCCATTCAGCCCCTTCTCCAGCCTGTTACACAGGAACAGGAGGAGGCCCCATTCAGCCCCTTCTCCAGCCTGTTACACAGGAACAGGAGGAGGCCATTCAGCCCCTTCTCCAGCCTGTTACACAGGAACAGGAGGAGGCCCCATGCAGCCCCTTCTCCAGCCTGTTACACAGGGAACAGGAGGAGGCCCCATTCAGCCCCTTCTCCAGCCTGTTACACAGGAACAGGAGGAGGCCCCATGCAGCCCCTTCTCCAGCCTGTTACACAGGGAACAGGAGGAGGCCCCATTCAGCCCCTTCTCCAGCCTGTTACACAGGGAACAGGAGGAGGCCCCATTCAGCCCCAGGTACTTAATATAATTAATGTTACCAGAGAGGCAGTGCTGGGTAGACTAACGGGACTGAAGGTGGACAAGTCCTCGGGCCCGGATGGAATGCATCCCAGGGTGCTGAAAGAAATGTCAGAGGTAATAGCGGATGCGTCAGTGGTTATTTATCAAAATTCCTTGGATTCTGGGTAGTGCCGGCGGATTGGAAAACGGCTAATGTTACGCCGCTGTTTAAAAAAGGAAATAGACTAAAGGCGGGTAACTACAGGCCGGTTAGCTTAATGTCTGTAGTTGGGAAAAGGCTGGAATCCATCATTAAAGAAGAAATAGCAGGCCATCTGGGTAAGAATGGTTCGATTAAGCAGACGCAGCATGGATTCATGAGGGGAAAGTCGTGCTTGACGAACTTGTTGGATTTTTATGAAGATGTGACTAGTGCGGTTGACGGAGGGGAACCGGTGGATGCGGTGTTCTTGGATTTCCAAAAGGCGTTTGATAAGGTGCCTCACAAAAGATTGCTGCAGAAGATTGGGTCGCACGGAGTTGGAGGTAGGGTGTTAGCGTGGATTGGGGATTGGCTATCCGACAGGAAGCAGAGAGTTGGAATAAATGGGTGCTTTTCTGGTTGGCGGATGGTAACTAGGGGCGTGCCGCAGGGATCAGTACTGGGGCCTCAATTATTTACCATTTATATAGACGATCTGGAGGAGGGGACGGAGTGTAGGGTAACAAAGTTTGCAGACGACTCAAAGATAAGTGGAAAAGTGAATCGTGTGGAGGGCGTAGAAGGTCTGCAGAGAGATTTGGACAGGCTGAGTGAGTGGGCGAGGATCTGGCAGATGGAGTATAACGTTGACAAATGCGAGGTTATTCACTTTGGAGGAAATAATAGCAAATTGGATTATTATCTAAATGGAAAAAAATTGCAACATGCTGCTGTGCAAAGGGACCTGGGGGTCCTTGTGCACGAGACGCAAAAGCCCAGTCTGCAGGTGCAACAGGTGATCAAGAAGGCAAATGGGATGTTGGCCTATATCGCAAGGGGGATAGAATATAAAAGCAGGGATGTCTTGATGCACCTGTACAGGGCATTGGTGAGGCCGCAGCTGGAATACTGTGTGCAGTATTGGTCCCCTTATTTGCGGAAGGATATATTGGCCTTGGAGGGAGTGCAGAGAAGGTTCACCAGGTTGATACCAGAGATGAGGGGTGTTGATTATGAGGAGAGACTGAGCAGATTGGGTTTGTATTCGTTGGAATTTAGAAGGCTGAGGGGGGATCTTATTGAGACCGATGAGATAATGAAGGGGCTGGATAGGGTAGAGGTGGAGAGATTCTTTCCACTTAGAAAGGAATCTAGAACTAGAGGGCACAGCCTCAAAATAAAGGGGGGTCAGTTTAGGACAGAGTTGAGGAGGAACCTCTTCTCTCAGAGGGTGGTGAATCTCTGGAATTCTCTGCCCACTGAAGTGGTCGAGGCTACCTCGTTGAATATGTTTAAATCACGGATAGATGGATTCCTGATCGGTAAGGGAATTAGGGGTTATGGGGATCAGGCGGGTAAGTGGAACTGATCCACTTCAGATCAGCCATGATCTTATTGAATAGCGGGGCAGGCTCGAGGGGCTAGATGGCCTACTCCTGCTCCTATTTCTTATGTTCTTATGTAAATCCCTCTCAGGCCCATAGCAATCCCCGCCCCACCCTCTGCACTGCCCAAACCCTCTTCAATCCCCCTCCAAATCCCTCTCAGCCCAGTACCCCCCCCCCCGCCCAAATCATCTTTAATTCCCCTCAAACAAAAAAAAGAACAAAGAACAAAGAACAGTACAGCACAGGAAACAGGCCCTTCGGCCCTCCAAGCCTGTGCCGCTCCTTGGTCCAACTGGACCAATCGTTTGTATCCCTCCATTCCCAAAATGCTCACGTGACTATCCAGGTAAGTCTTAAACGATGCCAGCGTGTCTGCCTCCACCACCCTACTTGGCAGCACATTCCAGGCCCCCACCACCCTCTGTGTAAAAAACATCCCTCTAATATCTGAGTTATACCTCGCTGCACTCACCATGAGCCCGTGACCCCTCGTGATCGTCACCTCCGACCTGGGAAAAAGCTTCCCACTGTTCACCCTATCGATACCCATCATAATTTTGTACACCTGTATTAGGTCTCCCCTCATTCTCGGTCTTTCCAGGGAGAAAAACCCCAGTTTACCCAATCTCTCCTCATAGCTAAGACCCTCCATACCAGGCAACATCCTGGTAAACCTTCTCTGCACTCATAGAACATAGAACAGTACAGCACAGAACAGGCCCTTCGGCCCACGATGTTGTGCCGAGCTTTATCTGAAACCAAGATCAAGCTATCCCACTCCCTATCATCCTGGTGTGCTCCATGTGCCTATCCAATAACCGCTTAAATGTTCCTAGAGTGTCTGACTCCACTATCACTGCAGGCAGTCCATTCCACACCCCAACCACTCTCTGCGTGAAGAACCTACCTCTGATATCCTTCCTATATCTCCCACCACAAACCCTATAGTTATGCCCCCTTGTAATAGCTCCATCCACCCGAGGAAATAGTCTTTGAACGTTCACTCTATCTATCCCCTTCATCATTTTATAAACCTCTATTAAGTCTCCCCTCAGCTTCCTCCGCTCCAGAGAGAACAGCCCTAGCTCCCGCAACCTTTCCTCATAAGACCTACCCTCCAAACCAGGCAGCATCCTGGTAAATCTCCTCTCCACTCTTTCCAGCGCTTCCACATCCTTCTTATAGTGAGGTGACCAGAACTGCACACAATATTCCAAATGTGGTCTCACCAAGGTCCTGTACAGTTGCAGCATAACCCCACGGCTCTTGAACTCCAACCCCCTGTTAATAAAAGCTGTGATGTGGAGATGCCGGCGTTGGACTGGGGTAAACACAGTAAGAAGTTTAACAACACCAGGTTAAAGTTCAACAGGTTTATTTGGTAGCAAAAGCCACACAAACTTTCAGAGCTCCAAGCCCCTTCTTCAGGTGAGTGGGAATTCTGTTCACAAATAGGGCATATTAAGACACAAACTCAATTTACATGAATAATGGTTGGAATGCGAATACTTACTGCTAATCAAGTCGTTTAGAAACAAAACAACGTGAGTGGAGAGAGCATCAAGACAGGCTAAAAAGATGTGTGTTGTCTCCAGACAAGACAGCCAGTGAAACTCGGCAGGTCCAGGCAACTGTGGGAGTTACAGCTAGTGTGACATGAACCCAATATCCCGGTTGAGGCCGTCCTCATGTGTGCGGAACTTGGCTATCAGTTTCTGCTCAGCGACTCTGCGCCATCGTGTGTCGGGAAGGCCGCCTTGGAGAACGCTTACCCGAATATCAGAGGCCGAATGCCCGTGACTGCTGAAGTGTTCCCCAACAGGAAGAGAACAGTCTTGCCTGGTGATTGTCGAGCGGTGTTCATTCATCCGTTGGCGCAGCGTCTGCATAGTTTCCCCAATGTACCATGCCTCGGGACATCCTTTCTTGCAGCGTATCAGGTAGACAACGTTGGCCGAGTTGCAAGAGTATGTACCGTGTACCTGGTGGATGGTGTTCTCACGTGAGATGATGGCATCTGTGTCGATGATCCGGCACGTCTTGCAGAGGTTGCTGTGGCAGGGTTGTGTGGTGTCATGGTCACTGTTCTCCTGAAGGCTGGGTAGTTTGCTGCGGACAATGGTCTGTTTGTGGTTGTGCGGTTGTTTGAAGGCAAGAAGTGGGGGTGTGGGGATGGCCTTGGTGAGATGTTCGTCTTCATCAATGACATGTTGAAGGCTCCGGAGGAGATGCCGTAGCTTCTCCGCTCCGGGGTAGTACTGGACGACGAAGGGTACTCTGTCCACTGTGTCCCGTGTTTGTCTTCTGAGGAGGTCGGTGCGGTTTTTCGCTGTGGTGCGTTGGAACTGTTGATCGATGAGTCGAGCGCCATATCCTGTTCTTATAGAACATAGAACATAGAACACTACAGCGCAGAACAGGCCCTTCGGCCCACGATGTTGCACCGACCAGTTAAAAAAAAAAAACTGTGACCCTCCAACCTAAACCAATTTCTTTTCGTCCATGAACCTATCTACGGATCTCTTAAACGCCCCCAAACTAGGCGCATTTACTACTGATGCTGGCAGGGCATTCCAATCCCTCACCACCCTCTGGGTAAAGAACCTACCCCTGACATCGGTTCTATAACTACCCCCCCTCAATTTAAAGCCATGCCCCCTCGTGCTGGATTTCTCCATCAGAGGAAAAAGGCTATCACTATCCACCCTATCTAAACCTCTAATCATCTTATATGTTTCAATAAGATCCCCTCTTAGCCGCCGCCTTTCCAGCGAAAACAATCCCAAATCCCTCAGACTCTCCTCATAGGATCTCCCCTCCATACCAGGCAACATCCTGGCAAACCTCCTCTGCACCCCCTCCAAAGCCTCCACATCCTTCCTGTAATGTGGGGACCAGAACTGCACACAGTACTCCAAGTGCGGCCGCACCAGAGTTGTGTACAGTTGCAACATAACGCTACGACTCCTAAATTCAATCCCCCTACCAATAAACGCCAAGACACCATATGCCTTCTTAACAACCTTATCTACTTGATTCCCAACTTTCAGGGATCTATGCACACATACACCTAGATCCCTCTGCTCCTCCACACTATTCAAAGTCCTCCCGTTAGCCCTATACTCAACACATCTGTTATTCCTACCAAAGTGAATTACCTCACACTTCTCCGGCATCTTATGAGGGCATCTTTCAGCGTCTGGAGGTGTCTGTTGCAATCCTCCTCATCCGAGCAGATCCTGTGTATTCGGAGGGCTTGTCCGTGGGGGATGGCTTCTTTAACGTGTTTAGGGTGGAAGCTGGAGAAGTGGAGCATCATGAGGTTATCCATGGGCTTGCGGTACAGTGAGGTGCTGAGGTGACCGTCCTTAATGGAGATGCGTGTGTCCAAGAATGCAACCGATTCCGGAGAGTAGTCTATGGTGAGTCTGATGGTGGGATGGAACTTGTTGATGTCATCATAGAGTTGTTTCAGTGATTGTTCACCATGAGTCCAAAGCAAGAAAATATCATCGATGTATCTAGTGTATAGCATCGGTTGAAGGTCCCGTGCGGTGAAGAAGTCTTGTTCGAACCTGTGCATGAAGATGTTGGCATATTGAGGTGCGAATTTGGTCCCCATGGTTGTTCCGTGTGTCTGGATGAGTACCGCTGTAACATTTTCCCCGACCAACAATGCCATCCCCCCACCTTTTATCCCTCAGTCTCTATCCCGCCTGAAACATTGGAACCCTGGAACATTGAGCTGCCAGTCCTGCCCCTCCTGTAGCCAAGTTTCACTCATGGCTATAATGTCATATTTCCATGTGTCTATCCACGCCTTCAGCTCATCTGCCTTCCCCACAATACTCCTGGCATTGAAATAGACACACCTCAAAAAATTATTTCCACCACACTCTACCCTTCCATTTGTGATTTTGCTTGAACTAACCTGTCTTTTTACCCCTGCTCCACTATCTGCTCTGGCACTCTGGTTCATACCCCCCTGCAAATCTAGTTTAAACGCTCCCCAATAACACTAGCAAATCTCCCTGCAAGTATATTGGTCCCCTTGTAGTTTGGGTGTAACCCGTCTCTCTTGTACAGGTCCCACCTGCCCCAGAAGAGGTCCCAATGATCCAAGAATTGGAAACCCTGCCCCCTGCACCAGTTCCTCAGCCACGTGTTCATCCGCCCAAGCATCGTACTCCTGCCCTCACTGGCATGTGGCTCAGGTAGCAATCCTGAGATTACTACCCTCGCGGTCCTGCTTTTTAACTTCCTTCCAAGCTCTTTGTACTCACACTTTAGGACCTCCTCACTCTTCCTTCCCACGTCATTGGTACCGACGTGTACCACGACATCTGGCTGATCACCTTCCCTCTTTAGAACGCTGTGCACGCGATCGGAGACATCCCTGACCCTGGCACCCGGGAGGTAACAAACCATGCGGGAGTCTCTGTCCCGACCACAGAACCTCCTGTCCGTACCTCTGACCATTGAGTCCCCTATCACTACTGCTCTCCTCTTCTTCATCCCACCCTTTTGCGCTGTAGAACCAGACTCAGTATCAGAGTTCCGGCTGTCGCAGCTTGTCCCAGGTAAAGCATCTCCCACAACAGTATCCAATTCAGTATACCTGTTGTGGAGGGGTATGTCCACAGGGGAACCCTGCTCTGCCTGTCCTTTCACACTGCCATTTCCTCTCCTTACAGTAACCCAATTTCCTGTGCTCTGCCGCTTAGGTGTAACTACCTCCCTAAAGCTACTGTCTATAAACTCCTCATTCTCCCGAATTAGATGGAGGTCATCAAGCTCCTGCTCCAGTTCCCTAACACACTTTGCCAGCAGCTGCAGCTGGATCCATCTTTTGCAGGTGTTGTCGTCAGGGACACCGGAGTTCTCCCTGATCTCCCACATCCTGCAGGAGGAGCATTCCAACATCTTGCCTGGCATTTTTTTGAAATTCTGGGGAAAAACAGGAATAAACTTTCTGAAAAAGAAAAAAACCTCCTCTCGATTTTGCCTGTTCTGGCCGAAGCCCGTTTTGAGCCAAAGCCCTTCAGCTCTCACTCTGCCCCCTGCTCAGTCCGCTGCCCAAATTTTAGCACAATCAGTATTGTTTAGCAAGTGTTGGTTCCAATCATGGAATCATATCTGATGTTGGACGCTATAACACTATAGTGCAGACTCGATGGGCCGAAGAGCTTCTTCTGTACTGTATGATTCTATGACTACGTTCTGAGCTTTGCAAGCACAGGCTGGTGGGGCTGCTCCTGTGGAACAATGAGCTCCCTCAGACTGTCACTCAGTAACCCCTCTCTCACCCCACCACCCTGTGTTACTGACTGTATCTGTACTGATGTTAATCCAGCTCCCTCACACTGTCACTCAGTAACCCCCTCTCCCCCCAGCACCCTGTGTTACTGACTGTGTCTGTACTGATGTTAATCCAGCTCCCTCACACTGTCACTCAGTAACCCCTCTCCCCCCAGCACCCTGTGTTACTGACTGTATCTGTACTGATGTTAATCCAGCTCCCTCACACTGTCACTCAGTAACCCCTCTCTCACCCCACCACCCTGTGTTACTGACTGTATCTGTACTGATGTTAATCCAGCTCCCTCACACTGTCACTCAGTAACCCCTCTCCCCCCAGCACCCTGTGTTACTGACTGTATCTGTACTGATGTTAATCCAGCTCCCTTACACTGTCACTCAGTAACCCCTCTCCCCCAGCACCCTGTGTTACTGACTGTAGCTGTACTGATGTTAATCCAGCTCCCTCACACTGTCACTCAGTAACCTCTCTCCCCCAGCACGCTGTGTTACTGACTGTATCTCTACTAATAGTTTAACGGCTGCGGAAAGGCACTTCGAGGGGGATCTGCACACTGAGGTAATATGGGCTGAGGTTAGAAATAGGAAAGGAGCGGTCACATTGTTAGGAATTTACTATAGGCCCCCAAATAGTAATAGAGATGTGGAGAAAGAAATTGCTAAGCAGATTATGGATATGTGTAGGTGTCACAGGGTAGTTGTCATGGGGGACTTTAACTTTCCAAATATTGATTGGAACCTTTGTAGGTCAAATAGTTTGGATGGGGCAGTTTTTGTGCAGTGTGTGCAGGAGGGTTTCCTGACACAATATGTGGATAGGCTGACAAGAGGTGAGGCCACATTGGATTTGGTACTGGGAAATGAACCGGGCCAAGTGTTAGATTTGGTTGTGGGAGAGCACTTTGGAGATAGTGACCACAATTCGGTGTCTTTTGTTATTGCAATGGAGAGGGATAGGGCCGTACGGCAGGGCAAGGTTTACAATTGGGGGAGAGGTAATTATGATGCGATTAGGGAATAATTAGGGGGCATAAGTTGGGAACAGAAACTGTCAGGGAAAGGAACTAATGAAAAGTGGAACTTTTTCAAGGAACAAATACTGGATGTCCTTGATAGGTATGTCCCTGTCAGGCAGGGAGGAAATGGCCGAGTGAGGGAACCATGGTTCACAAAAGAGGTGGAATGTCTTGTGAAAAGGAAGAGGGAAGCTTATGTAGGGATGAGGAAACAAGGTTCAGATGGCTCGATTGAGGGTTACAAGTTAGCAAGGAATGAGCTGAAAAAGGGGCTTTGGAGAGCTAGGAGGGGACACGAGAAGTCCTTGGCGGGTCGGATCAAGGAAAACCCCAAGGCTTTTTACTCTTATGTGAGGAATAAAAGAATGACCAGGGTGAGGTTAGGGCCGGTCAAGGACAGTAGTGGGAACTTGTGTATGGAGTCAGTAGAGATAGGCGAGGTGATGAATGAATACTTTTCTTCAGTGTTCACCAAGGAGAGGGGCCATGTTTTTGAGGAAGAGAAGTTGGTACAGGCTAATAGGCTGGAGGCAATAGATGTTCGGTGGGAGGATGTATTGGCAGTTTTGAATAAACTGAAGGTCGATAAGTCCCCTGGGCCTGATGAAATGTATCCTAGCATCCTTTGGGAGGCAAGGGATGAGATTGCAGAGCCTTTGGCTTTGATCTTTGGGTCCTCACTGTCCACGGGGATGGTGCCAGAGGACTGGAGAATGGCGAATGTTGTTCCTCTGTTTAAGAAAGGGAATAGAAATGACCCTGGTAATTATAGACCGGTTAGTCTTACTTCGGTGGTTGGTAAATTGATGGAAAAGGTCCTTAGAGATGGGATTTACGACCATTTAGAAAGATGCGGACTAATCCGGGAGAGTCAGCACGGATTCGTGAAGGGCAAGTCGTGCCTCACAAATTTGATAGAATTTTTTGAGGAGGTAACTAAGTGTGTTGATGAAGGTAGGGCAGTTGATGTCATATACATGGATTTTAGTGAGGCATTTGATAAGGTCCCCAATGGTCGGCTTATGAAAGTGAGGAGGTGTGGGATAGAGGGAAAGTTGGCCGATTGGATAGGTAACTGGCTGTCTGATCGAAGACAGAGGGTGTTGGTGGATGGAAATTTTTCGGATTGGAGGCAGGTTGCTAGCGGAGTGCCGCAGGGATCAGTGCTTGGTCCTCTGCTCTTTGTGATTTTTATTAATGACCTAGAGGAGGGGGCTGAAGGGTGGATCAGTAAATTTGCTGATGACACCAAGATTGGTGAAGTAGTGGATGAGGTGGAGGGCTGTTGTAGGCTGCAAAGAGACATAGATAGGATGCAAAGCTGGGCTGAAAAATGGCAAATGGAGTTTAACCCTGATAAATGTGAGGTGATTCATTTTGGTAGGACAAATTTAAATGTGGATTACAGGGTCAAAGGTAGGGTTCTGAAGACTGTGGAGGAACAGAGAGATCTTGGGGTTCATATCCACAGATCTCTCAAGGTTGCCACTCAAGTGGATAGAGCTGTGAAGAAGGCCTATAGTGTGTTAGCTTTTATTAACAGGGGGTTGGAGTTTCAGAGCCGTGGGGTTCTGCTGCAACTGTACAGGACCTTGGTGAGACCACATTTGGAATATTGTGTGCAGTTCTGGTCACCTCACTATAAGAAGGATGTGGAAGCGCTGGAAAGAGTGCAGAGGAGATTTACCAGGATGCTGCCTGGTTTGGAGGGTAGGCCTTATGAGGAATGGTTGAGGGAGCTAGGGTTGTTCTCTCTGGAGCGGAGGAGGCTGAGGGGAGACTTAATAGAGGTTTATTAAATGATGAAGGGGATAGATAGAGTGAACGTTCAAAGACTATTACCTCGGGTGGATGGAGCTATTACAAGGGGGCATAACTATAGGGTTCGTGGTGTGAGATACAGGAAGGATATTAGAGGTAGGTTCTTTATGCAGAGAGTGGTTGAGATGTGGAATGGACTGCCTGCAGTGATAGTGGAGTCAGACACTTTAGGAATATTTAAGCGGTTATTGGATAGGCACATGGAGCACACCAGGATGATAGGGAGTGGGATAGCTTGATCTTGGTTTCAGATAAAGTTCGGCACAACGTTGTGGGCCGAAGGGCCTGTTCTGTGCTGTACTGTTCTATGTTCTATGTTCTAATGTTAATCCAGCTCCGTCATACTGTCACTCAGTAACCCCTCTCCCCCCAGCACCCTGTGTTACTGACTGTATCTGTACTGATGTTAATCCAGCTCCCTCACACTGTCACTCAGTAACCCTCTCCCCCAGCACCCTGTGTTACTGACTGTATCTGTACTGATGTTAATCCAGCTCCCTCACACTGTCACTCAGTAACCCCTCTCCCCCCAGCACCCTGTGTTACTGACTGTATCTGTACTGATGTTAATCCAGCTCCCTCACACTGTCACTGAGTAACCCCTCTCCCCCAGCACCCTGTGTTACTGACTGTATCTGTACTGATGTTAATCCAGCTCCCTCACACTGTCACTCAGTGACCCCTCTCCCCCAGCACCCTGTGTTACTGACTGTATCTGTACTGATGTTAATCCAGCTCCCTCACACTGTCACTCAGTAACCCCTCTCCCCCCAGCAACCTGTGTTACTGACTGTATCTGTACTGATGTTAATCCAGCTCCCTCACACTGCCACTCAGTATCCCTCTCCACCAGCACCCTGTGTTACTGACTGTATCTGTACTGAGGTTAGTCCAGCTCCCTCACACTGTCACTGAGTAACCCCTCTCCCCCAGCACCCTGTGTTACTGACTGTATCTGTACTGATGTTAATCCAGCTCCCTCACACTGTCACTCAGTAACCCCTCTCCCCCCAGCAACCTGTGTTACTGACTGTATCTGTACTGATGTTAATCCAGCTCCCTCACACTGCCACTCAGTAACCCCTCTCCACCAGCACGCTGTGTTACTGACTGTATCTGTACTGATGTTAATCCAGCTCCCTCACACGGTCATTCAGAAACCCCTCTCCCCCAGCATTATAAGAAAGATGTGGAAGCGTTGGGAAGGGTGCAGAGGAGATTTACTAGTATGTTGCCTGGTATGGTGGGAAGGTCTTATCAGGAAAGGCTGAGGGACTTGAGGCTGTTTTCGTCAGAGAGAAGAAGGTTTAGAGGTGACTTAATACAGGCATAAAAGATGATCAGAGGATTAGATAGGGTGGATAGTGAGAGCCTTTTTCCTTGGATGGTGATGGCTAACACGAGGGGACATAGCTTTAAATTGAGGGGTGAGAGATATAGGACAGATGTTAGAGGTAGGTTCTTTACTCAGAGAGTAGTAAGGGCGTGGAATGCCCTGCCGGCAGCAGTAGTGGACTCGTCAACATTAAGAGCATTCAAATGGTTATTGGATAAACATATGGATGATATTGGAATCGTGTAGGTTAGAGGGGCTTTAGATTGGTTCCACTGGTCGGCGCAACATTGAGGGCCGAAGGGCCTGTACTGCGCTGTAATGTTCTATGTTCTATGTTCATCCCCTTCTCCAGGCTGTTACACAGGAACAGGAGGAGGCCATTCAGCCCCTTCTCCAGCCTGTTACACAGAAACAGGAGGAGGCCATTCAGCCCCTTCTCCAGCCTGTTACACAGGAACAGGAGGAGGACCCATTCAGCCCCTTCCCCAATCTGTTGCACAGGAACAGGAGGAGGCCATTCAGCCCCTTCTCCAGCCTGTGACACAGGAACAGGAGGAGGCTATTCAGCCCCTTCTCCAGTCTGTTACACAGGAACAGGAGGAGGCCCCATTCAGCCCCTTCCCCAATATGTTGCACAGGAACAGGAGGAGGCCATTCAGCCCCTTCTCCAGCCTGTGACACAGGAACAGGAGGAGGCTATTCAGCCCCTTCTCCAGTCTGTTACACAGGAACAGGAGGAGGCCCCATTCAGCCACTTCTCCAGCCTGTTACACAGGAACAGGAGGAAGCCCCATGCAGCCCCTTCTCCAGCCTGTTACACAGGAACAGGAGGAGGCCCCATTCAGCCCCTTCTCCAGCCTGTTACACAGGCACAGGAGGAGGCCATTCAGCCCCTTCTCCAGCCTGTTACACAGGAACAGGAGGAGGCCCCATTTAGCCCCTTCTCCAGCCTGTTAGAAAGGAACAGGAGGAAGCCCCATGCAGCCCCTTCTCCAGCCTGTTACACAGGAACAGGAGGAGGCCATTCAGCCACTTCTCCAGCCTGTTACACAGGAACAGGAGGATGCCATTCAGCCCCTTCTCCAGCCGGTTACACAGGAACAGGAGGAGGCCATTCAGCCCCTTCTCCAGCCTGTTACACAGGAACAGGAGGATGCCATTCAGCCCCTTCTCCAGCCGGTTACACAGGAACAGGAGGAGGCCATTCAGCCCCTTCTCCAGCCGCTAACACAGGAACAGGAGGAGACCCCATTCAGCCCCTTCCCCAGCCTGTTACACAGGAACAGGTGGAGGCCATTCAGCCCCATCTCCAGCCTGTTACAGAGGAACAGGAGGAGTCCATTCAGCCCCTTCTCCAGACTGGAAGACAGGAACAGGAGGAGGCCCCATTCAGCCCCTTCTCCAGCCTGTTACACAGGGAACAGGAGGAGGCCCCATTCAGCCCCTTCTCCAGTCTGTTACACAGGAACAGGAGGAGGCCATTCAGCACCTTCTCCATCCTGTTACAATGGAACAGGAGGAGGCCATTCAGCCCCTTCTCCAGCCGGTTACACAGGAACAGGAGGAGGCCATTCAGCCCCTTCTCTAGCCTGTTAGAAAGGAACAGGAGGAGGCCATTCAGCCCCTTCGCCAGACTGTTACACAGGAAGAGGAGGAGGCCATTCAGCCCCTTCTCCAGCCTGTTACACAGGAAAAGGAGGATGCCATTCAGCCCCTTCTCCAGCCGGTTACACAGGAACAGGAGGAGGCCATTCAGCCCCTTCTCCAGCCGCTAACACAGGAACAGGAGGAGGCCCCATTCAGCCCCTTCTCCAGACTGTTACACAGGAACAGGAGGAGGCCCCATTCAGCCCCTTCTCCAGCCTGTTACACAGGAACAGGAGGAGGCCATTCAGCCCCTTCTCCAGCCTGTTACACAGGAACAGGAGGAGGCCATTCAGCCCCTTCTCCAGCCTGTTACACAGGAACAGGAGGAGGCCCCATTCAGCCCCTTCTCCAGCCTGTCCAGCATTTCTGAATGGAGGTCTGTGACAAGTGGTGCTCCTCAGGGATCGGTGCTGGGACCTTTGCTGTTTGTCATATATTATAAATCATTTCGATGAAAATGTAACTGGATTGATTCGGAAGTTTGCGGACCACACAAAGTTTGGTGGGTTTGCGGATAGCGATGAGCACCATCAGAGGATACAGCAGGATATAGATCAGTTGGAGACTTGGGCGGAGAGATGGCAGATGGAGTTTAATCCGGAGAAATGTGAGGTAATGCATTTTGGAAGGTCTAATTCAGATAGGAAATATACAGTAAATGGCAGAACCCTTAAGAGTATTGATGGGCAGAGGGATCTAGGTGTACAGGTACACGGGTCACTGAAAGTGGCAACGCAGGTGGAGAAGGTAGTCAAGAAGGCATACGGCATGCTTGCCTTCATCGGCCAGGGATTGAGTTTAAAAATTGGCAAGTCATGTTGCAGCTTTATAGAACCTTAGTTAGACCGCACTTGGAATATAGTGTTCAATTCTGGTCGCCGCAGTACCAGAAGGATGTGGAGGCTTTGGAGAGGGTACAGAAAAGATTTACCAGGATGTTGCCTGGTATGGAGGGCATTAGCTATGAGGAGAGGTTGGAGAAACTCGGTTTGTTCTCACTGGAGTGATGGAGGTTGAAGGGAGACCTGATAGAAGTCTGCAAGATTATGAGAGGCATGGACAGAGTGGATAGTCAGAAGCTTTTTCCCAGGGTGGAAGAGTCCATTACTAGAGTCACAGGTTTAAGGTGCGAGGGACAAGGTTTAAAGGAGATGTATGAGGCAGATATTTTACACAGAGGGTGGTGGGTGCCTGGAACTCGCTGCCGGGGGAGGTAGTGGAAGCGGATATGATCGTGACTTTTAAGGGGCGTCTTGACAAATACATGAATAGGATGGGAATAGAGGGATCTGGTCCCCGGAAGGGTAGGCAGTATTAGTTCAGTCGGGCAACATGGTCGGAGCAGGCTTGGAGGGCTGAAGGGCCTGATCCTGTGCTGTAATTTTCTTTGTTACAAGGAACAGAAGGAGGCCATTCAGCCCCTTCCCCAGTCTGTTACACAGGAACAGGAGGAGGCCCCATTCAGCCCCTTCTCCAGCCTGTTACACAGGAACAGGAGGAGGCCCCATTCAGCCCCTTCTCCAGCCTGTAACACAGGGAACAGGAGGAGGCCCCATTCAGCACCTTCTCCAGCCTGTTACACAGGAATAGGAGGAGGCCCCATTCAGCCCCTTCTCCAGCCTCTTACACAGGAACTGGAGGAGGCCATTCAGCCCATTCTCCAGCCTGTTACACAGGAACAGGAGGAGGCCCCATTCAGCCCCTTCTCCAGCCTGTTAGACAGGAACAGGAGGAGGACCCATTCAGCCCCTTCTCCAGCCTGTTACACAGGAACAGGAGGAGGCCCCATTCAGCCCCTTCTCCAGCCTGTAACACAGGAACAGGAGGAGGCCCCATTCAGCCCCTTCTCCAGTCTGTTACACAGGGAACAGGAGGAAGCCCCATTCAGCCCCTTCTCCAGCCTGTTACACAGGAACAGGAGGAGGCCATTCAGCCCCTTCTCCAGCCTGTTACACAGGAACAGGAGGAGACCCCATTCAGCCCCTTCTCCAGCCTGTTACACAGGAACAGGAGGAGTCCATTCAGCCCCTTCTCCAGCCTGTTACACAGGAACAGGAGGAGGCCCCGTTCAGCCCCTTCTCCAGTCTGTTACATAGGAGCAGGAGGAGGCCATTCAGCCCCTTCTCCAGCCGGTTACACAGGAACAGGAGGAGTCCATTCAGCCCCTTCTCCAGCCTGTTACACAGGAACAGGAGGAGGCCCCGTTCAGCCCCTTCTCCAGTCTGTTACATAGGAGCAGGAGGAGGCCATTCAGCCCCTTCTCCAGCCGGTTACACAGGAACAGGAGGAGGCCATTCAGCCCCTTCTCCAGCCTGTTACACAGGAACAGGAGGAGGCCATTCAGCCCCTTCTCCAGACTGTTACACAGGAACAGGAGGAGTCCCCATTCAGCCCCTTCTCCAGCCTGTTACACAGGAACAGGAGGAGGCCCCATTCAGCCCCTTCTCCAGCCTGTTACACAGGGAACAGGAGGAGGCCCCATTCAGCCCCTTCTCCAGTCTGTTACACAGGAACAGGAGGAGGCCATTCAGCCCCTTCTCCAGTCTGTTATACAGGAACAGGAGCAGGCCATTCAGCCCCTTCTCCAGTCTGTTATACAGGAACAGGAGGAGGCACCATTCAGCCCCTTCTCCAGCCTGTTACACAGGAACAGGAGGAGGCCATTCAGCCCCTTCTTCAGCCGGTTACACAGGAACAGGAGGAGGCCATTCAGCCACTTCTCCAGCCTGTTACACAGGAACAGGAGGAGGCCATTCAGCCCATTCTCTAGCCTGTTAGAAAGGAACAGGAGGAGGCCCCATTCAGCCCCTTCTCCAGCCTGTTACACAGGAACAGGAGCAGGCCATTCAGCCCCTTCTCCAGCCTGTTACACAGGAACAGGAGGAGGCCCCATTCAGCCCCCTCTCCAGCCTGTTACACAGGAACAGGAGGAGGCCCCATTCAGCCCCTTCACCAGCCTGTTACACAGGAACAGGAGGAGGCCCCATTCAGCCCCTTCTCCAGCCTGTTACACAGGAACAGGAGGAGGCCCCATTCAGCCCCTTCTCCAGCCTGTTACACAGGGAACAGGGGGAGGCCCCATTCAGCCCCTTCTCCAGACTGTTACACAGGAACAGGAGGAGGCCCCATTCAGCCCCTTCTCCAGCCTGTTACACAGGAACAGGAGGAGGCCATTCAGCCCCTTCTCCAGCCTGTTACACAGGAACAGGAGGAGGCCATTCAGCCCCTTCTCCAGCGTGTTACACAGGAACAGGTGGAGGCCCCATTCAGCCCCTTCTCCAGCCTGTTCGACAGGAACAGGAGGAGGACCCATTCAGCCCCTTCTCCAGCCTGTTACACAGGAACAGGAGGAGGCCCCATTCAGCCCCTTCTCCAGCCTGTTACACAGGAACAGGAGGAGGCCCCATTCAGCCCCTTTTCCAGCCTGTTACACAGGGAACAGGAGGAAGACCCATTCAGCCCTTTCTCCAGCCTGTTACACAGGAACAGGTGGAGGCCCCATTCAGCCCCTTCTCCAGCCTGTAACACAGGAACAGGAGGAGGCCATTCAGCCCCTTCTCCAGCCTGTTACACAGGAACAGGAGGAGGCCATTCAGCCCCTTCTCCAGCCTGTTACACAGGAACAGGAGGAGACCCCATTCAGCACCTTCTCCAGCCTGTTACACAGGAACAGGAGGAGGCCATTCAGCCCCTTCTCCAGCCTGTTACACAGGAACAGGAGGAGGCCATCCAGCCCCTTCTCCAGCCTATAACACAGGAACAGGAGGAGGCCATTCAGCCCCTTCTCCAGCCTGTTACACAGGAACAGGAGGAGGCCATTCAGCCCCTTCTCCAGACTGTTACACAGGAACAGGAGGAGGCCCCATTCAGCCCCTTCTCCAGCCTGTTACACAGGAACAGGAGGAGGCCCCATTCAGCCCCTTCTCCAGCCTGTTACACAGGAACAGGAGGAGGCCCCATTCAGCCTCTTCTCCAGCCTGTTACACAGGGAACAGGAGGAGGCCCCATTCAGCCCCTTCTCCAGCCTGTTACACAGGAACAGGAGGAGGCCCCATTCAGCCCCTTCTCCAGCCTGTTACACAGGAACAGGAGGAGGCCCCATTCAGCCCCTTCTCCAGCCTGTTACACAGGGAACAGGAGGAGGCCCCATTCAGCCCCTTCTCCAGCCTGTTACACAGGAACAGGAGGAGGCCCCATTCAGCCCCTTCTCCAGCCTGTTACACAGGAACAGGAGCAGGCCATTCAGCCCCTTCTCCAGTCCGTTATACAGGAACAGGAGGAGGCACCATTCAGCCCCTTCTCCAGCCTGTTACACAGGAACAGGAGGAGGCCCCATTCAGCCCCTTCTCCAAACTGTTACACAGGAACAGGAGGAGGCCCCATTCAGCCCCTTCTCCAGCCTGTTACACAAGAACAGGAGGAGGACATTCAGCCCCTTCTCCAGCCTGTTACACAGCGGACAGGAGGAGCCCCATTCAGCCCCTTCTCCAGCCTGTTACACAGGGAACAGGAGAAGGCCCCATTCAGCCCCTTCTCCAGCCTGTTACACAGGGAACAGGAGGAGGCCCCATTCAGCCCCTTCTCCAGCCTGTTACACAGGAACAGGAGGAGGCCCCATTCAGCCCCTTCTCCAGCCTGTTACACAAGAACAGGAGGAGGACATTCAGCCCCTTCTCCAGCCTGTTACACAGGAACAGGAGGAGGCCCCATTCAGCCCCTTCTCCAGCCTGTTAGACATGAACAGGAGGAGGCCATTCAGCCCCTTCTCCAGCCTGTTACACAGGAACAGGAGGAGGCCCCAATGAGCCGCTTCTCCAGCCTGTTACACAGGAACAGGAGGAGGCCCCATTCAGCCCCTTCTCCAGCCTGTTACACAGGAACAGGTGGAAGCCCCAATCAGCCCCTTCTCCAGCCTGTTACACAGGAACAGGAGGAGGCCCCATTCAGCCCCTTCTCCAGCCTGTTACACAGGAACAGGAGGAGGCCCCATGCAGCCCCTTTTTCAGACTGTTACACAGGAACAGGAGGAGGCCATTCAGCCCCTTCTCCAGCCTGTTACACAGGAACAGGAGGAGGCCATTCAGTCACCCAATCCTTCCTCAGTCCTCCCCACCCCTGAATCCCTCTGAGTCACCCCCCCACTCCGAATCGCTCGACACCCCCCCCAATTCTAACCCTGATGCAAGGCCCCACCCTAAATCCCTCTCTGAATTTCCCCCCTCCCAAATCCCTATAAATCCACCCCGCCCTCAATCCCTTTCCCTCCACCCCGACTCGCCCCCCCGCCATCTCCCTCTGACTCCCTACCCCATCCAGACCCTCCCCAGATTCTAAGCCCCTGAGATTCCTCTGGAATCCCCCCTGAATGTCTCCCGAGATCGCACCCACCCTCGCCACATTCCTCTGCCCCCGAATCCTGCTCCCTCTCCAATCCCACCCCTTCAATCTGTCTGAGCACCAAACCATGTCTTTTAATCCCCGTAAACCCCCCAATCCCTCCTGTATCCCTCAGAACCCCAGAAATTCCCCTCTGAGCCCCCTCTTCCCAAATCCCCCTCAATTCCCCCCGATTCCCTCCCTCTCAGCCCCGCTAAATCCCAAAGTCCCCATGAGACCCTTAAATCCCCCTGAATCCCTCTAATTCCCGACCACAATCCCTGAGTCTACCCCTACATCCCTCTCCACTCTCCCCCTTTAATCCCCCTCAATCCCCCCCCCACTCCAGCCAAATCTGTCGTCCCTCCTCACAATCCCTCTAAATCTCCCGATCCTTCCCTCTGAGCCCCGTATCCCTCTAAGTTCCCCTCTTTCCCCCCCCCGCCCCTCTCAACCTGGCAAATTCCCACTCCCTCCCTGTGAACAGCCTCTGGACTGACAGATCCCCCCCTTTCTAATTAGTACCCCCCCCCCCCTCCGCGTGTCCATCCCCGTCCACCACCCCCCTGTAAACAGCTCCTGATGGAGTTGGATGTGGAAACTCTGCCCATTTTAAACACTAACATTCAAATGACCAATTCCCTTGACACTGAGCAGCCTGTGTTATAACATCCCCCACCCCCATCCTGTACAACAGACCCCCTGTCTGATTCCCCCTCCCCCCTCCTCCATTGCCCCCTTTCTCTGATAACCCCTGACTCTGGTCAGCCCTTTCAGCAGTGCTGAATCCCTCTGAATTGCCCCCGATTCCCTCCCTCTGCGTTCCTGGGCCCTTGCTGCTTGTGAACAGCAAACCCGTGATCTGGCCCGTCCCCCACGAGAGAGCAGAGAGAGAGAGAGATATAAGAGACAGAGAAGTAGAGATATGGAGATAGAGAGAATGCTGCTGTAATTCAGACAGAATGATTCACAGAGAGGGGGAAGCAGAGATCAGAGAGATGGGGATGGGGAGGATGCGACTGTAATTCAGACTGATTCACAGAGAAGGAAGCAGAGATCAGAGAGAGGGGGAAGCAGATAGAGAGAGGGAAGCGATAGAGAGAGAGATAAGAGACAAATAAAAGCAGAGTTAATGTTAAAATTTTATTTGTTAATCACAAGTAGGCTTACATTAACACTGCAATGAAGTTATTGTGAAAAGATATAGAGATGGGGAGTGAGAGAGAATGCTGCTGTACTTCAGACAGAATGAGTCACAGAGAGGGAGCAGAGATAGACAGAGGGGGGAGCAGAGATAGAGAGAGAGAGACGGAGAGGAGGCTGCTGTGATTGAGATAAAATGATCCACAGAGAGAGAGAGAGACGGAGAGGCTGAGATACAAAGTGAGATGTCGAGATAAATAGAAAGTGGGGCTTTGGCAAGACAGAGTGACAAAGTTTCAGAGAGAGAGTGAAAGATAGAGAGAAGGAGAGAAAAAGGGAAAGATGCTGCCATTGTGAGAGGCTGAGGTATAAAGGATGGGGAGAGACCGGGATTGGAAAGATGTGGAGAAACAGTTCTGAGGATGGGGGAGTTGCACAGACAGAGCTTCAGGGCGAGGGATTGAAATCTGTGGGATTACATTGGAGCAGGGATCACTGGGAATGCCCCCTCCCCCTGACACACAGACCACTAACCCTCCGTGTAAAAGCCCCACCAGTCTATCTGTGAATAAAAATGAACGACAAAGACACGGGGACTTTTATTAATATTTTTCTCTCTGGTTATAGCTCTTGTCCGAGGATTCCTCACGGCAAAACTATTCGCTCTCTGCATCGCCAAAGTTTCCAAAGGAATTCTCCTTGGAAGAGAGAAAGAGAAAATAAAGTGAAATTTGATTAAACACAAAACAAAAGCTGATTATAAACAATAAAAGGCACAGCAAGATCCCAGGACTTGCTGAAATTCACAATCTCACTGGGGGGAGGTGGGGGAAACATTCATTTTCACCTCCTCATTATTAAACCCTGACAAAATGGGAACAAGTTTCAAATGCAATGAACTTCCAACTGCCTCCTGACTGTCCCGATATTGAATTTATTAAACACATCAAAGCATTCTGGGGGCTTTACTCCAGAGACAGGCCAGTGAATAAACACAGGAGGCCCCAATGAAGTTCCCACTTCTGTCAGTCACCTCTCTCCGCCCCCCCCCCCTCTGTTTCTCCCTCTCCGTCTCCTACACACTTCCCCCAGATCTATATCTGTCCAATACCCCGTCTCTGGATAACCTGTCCTGATCTCTGCTCTGTTTCTCTCTCTCGAGGTGAATCTGGATTGAAATGCTCTCTCTAAGTTTCTGTCTGACCGTTTAAAATAAAACTCACAATCAAAAGGGAAATGAGAGGGGGGCGGGGGGGCAGGAAAATCCACAATCCCACCCTGAAGCGGCTGCTTCACATTTTATTGAACCATTGAATTCAGCCACTTAAACCCTGTTGGGGAATTAAGCGAATGCAAAAGTGCTGCTGAGATTTAGGCCGTGAAGTGCGGCCTAGTCACAGAGGCTGCATTATTCCTCAGGTGGAAAGAACAAACCCCCCTCTCTCCCACCCCCCAGTTAAACAGAACAATCTTCTCCATCCACACCCACAAATCCCAGCGCCCTGTCTAAAAACACAAGCAGGACTCTGGGATTGAGAACAAGCCTTTCCCCCAGGCTCAGGAATTTGAATTTCAGCTCCCTCTCCCTCCTGAGTGCTTCACAGTGAGAGGGAGAGAGACTGGGAATGCTGCAATCAGGATCCCATAGGGAGTCCCACACTGCAGGAGGACACCCCCCCCCCCCCCCCAGAGCCTCTGTCTCTATCCCCCTACCCCCCTCCACTGAGCACCCAACACTCCCCACCCCTTCTCTGTTCACCCTGTTTCTCTCTCTCTACCCCACCCTCCTTCCCCTCCATCTTTTTATGTTTAAAGCATGGGGCTCTGTCATAGTGTGAGGAATATGGGGCAGGGGGACGGAGCATGAGTGCACAGCAAGATCCCACACACACACAGCTTGAACACGGCCAGATACAAAGTGATTTTGAAGTGAGGATTGGGGTAAAGTGAGTGGGAAATGAGGGAACCACACGTCTCCCTCTCTTTCCCCTCCATCTCTCCCCCACCGCAAATGAAAATAATAAGTCACTCCAGCATTGGTGCTGTTTGTACATTCGATATGAACAGGGAACCTTCCACTTCGAGCAGAGTCACACCTCTCTCTCCCATTCCCTCTGTCTCTCGCTGTTTCTCTCTTTCTCTGCCTCTATCTCTGAACCTGTCCAGCCCCCTCTGTGTCTCTTTTGCTTTCCCCCCAGATCTATATATATATCCAATACCCCATCTTTGCCCCGGTCTCTCTTACTCTGGATAATCTGTCCTGATCTCTGCTCTGTTTCTCCGTCTGGGGATGAATGGGGATTAAAATGCTCTCTCTGATAAGTTTCTGTCTGACCGTTTCAAATAATGACGTGTTGTGAGCCACGTTTGCTATTTCTCAGTGATTTCCATGGGGAAATGGGGAGGGAAGCTCCTGCAAAGCCACATCTCTCTCTCACTGCAATGTGGCAGCAGCCACATTCCAATATCTTTATATTGGGAAAAAATCTATTCAAACACAACAGCCCAGATTCAGCCTCAGTCACACAGCCGCTGGTTACAAATCCCACCTTCTGGGAGGGTGTGAGTGAGGGTCTTTTCCCCAGAGACTGGGGAGCTGGGCTGTGAGTGCAGAGCAGAGGACCCACCCCTAACCCACCCCCCCCTCCAGTGTGTCTCCTCTCCCTGCCCCTCTGCCTTTGATCTCCCTCTGTTACCCTCCCTTTCTCTCTCTCTCCTTCCCTGATAACTCACAATCAAAGGAGAAAGATGGGAGAGAGAGAGAGATAGCAGGAAAACCCACAATCACATCCCCAATCCGATGGAATAAAGCGGCTGCTGCAGGTTTTATTCGGCTGCTTTTCTCTCTCTCTCTGTCTGTCTCTCCTTCCCCCACTCCCTGTCTTTCTCTGTCTCTGTCTGTCTTTCCCTCCCTCCCTGTCTCTCTCTTTCTCTCTCTCTGTCTTTCCCTCCCTGAAATTAAATCCAAAAAATTCACATTGGTGTTTTCCATCACATTTTATTGAAAGATGAAATATAGACAGGAATGTCTGGGGAGAGAGAGAGGGGAGGGGTGCTGGGATTGGTAAGAACGCTGGAGAGACAGAGACAGGGAAATTATGAACGCCCCCCCATCCAAATAGAAATTCCTGGGAAAAGAGGGAGGAGAATCTGGAGTCACACAGCACAGAAACAGGCCCTTCGGCCCACCAGGTCTATGCTGGCCATCAAATTCCAATCTATACTCCCCCCATTCCCCAGCACTCGCTGCACAGCCTACGATGCCTCGGCGATTGAAGTGCTTTAATTTACCCGACCCCGTTTACACTTCTTCCTTTGAACCCACTTTGCGGTCCGTGAGCGAGATTTTGTTTAATAAAGTGTGGTCACTGTTGCAGTGCGAGCAAAGGCCACAGGCCCAGTGTGTGCACAGCAAGATCCCACAACAACAGCAGCAGCAGCAACAATTTGAACCTGAATCAAATGGGACACAGTCCTCCCCAACACACCCCCAACACTCTCGCCTGCTGTGAGCCCCCTTCCCCACTCACTACCCTGTGTGTCTCATCCCAAATTCCCAGAAAGGGTTGAACTCCCTCTTAAAACGAAGCCAAACCCTTTTTAAAACACAATCTCTGTGGTGCTCTGGAAGATCCCAGAAGGTGCAGTTCGCTGTGTTGAGTGTGTTTTAATTTGGGAAGTGTTTATACAGAGGGAGAGTGAGGCAGAGAGGGGCTGAGGCTGTGAAATCCACCCCCCCCCCCTTCGCCCCGGGACCCTCAGAATTGAATCATAACATGTAGGGCCACACGGGGGCTCAGTGGTTGGCGCTGCTGCCTCACAGCTCCAGGGACCCGGGTTCAATTCCCAGCTCGGGTCACTGTGATCCTGTGTCTCTTCCCCCACCCCCTCACTGCACCCCCACAAACCTCACCTCTTGCTGTCTTTTCCTGTTTTCCTCCTCACTCTCCCCCTCTCTCTCTCCCACTCCCTCCATCTTTCTCTCTCACTCCCTGTCTGCCTTTCTCTCTCTCTCCGTCCATCTTTCTCTCTCTCTCTCCCTCCATCTTTCTCTGTCTTTCTCTCTCTCTCCCTCACACTGTTTCTCTCTCTCTTTCTCCCTGCCTGTCTCTCTCTCTCTCTGTCTTTCCCCCTCTTTCTCTTTCTGTCTCTCTCTTTCTCTCAGAGACTGGGAATGCTGCAATCAGGATCCCACAGGGAGTCCCACACTGCAGGAGGACACCACCCACCCCCAGAGCCTCTGTCTCTATCCCCCTACCCCCCTCCACTCAGCCCCCGACACTCCCCACCCCTTCTCTGTTCCTCTCTCTACCCCACCCTCCTTCCCCTCCATCTTTTTATGTTTAAAATGTGGGGCACTGTCACGGTGCGGGGAATATGGGGAGGGGAGGAGGGGAGACAGAGAGCATGAGGGCACAGCAAGATCCCACACACAGTCTGAGCAGGGCCAGATACAAAGTGATTTTTAAATGAGGATTGGGGTAAAGTGAGTGGGAAATGAGGGAACCACACGTCTCCCTCTCTCTCCCTCCACACGAGAGACCCCCAGATCCTGTGTCTCTTCCCCCACCCCCTCACTGCACTCCCCCACAACCCTGACCTCTTGCTGCCCTTTCCTGCTTTTCCTCACTCTCCCGTCTCTGTCTCTCTCTCTCCCTTTCTCTCTCTCTCTCTTTCTCTCCCTCTCTGTCTTTCTCTCTCCCTTTCTTTCTCTCTGTCTCTCTCTAATATTGTTATGAAGCTGCATATAGGGTAAAACATCTGGTGTTTGACAAATGTAAATATTGAAAAGAAATGCTGAGAAAAACAAACCGAACCATCCAGCGTTGTGTCTTTAGAAAGCCTGTGTCTTTGTGCTGGGGATTTTAAACTGCAGAAAGCAGGGCTGCAGAAGACAACTTTACAACATTTGTGTCCAAAGCAGCAGCCAGAGTCCCAGCAGAGCAAAACAGGCTTTGAATTGGGTCAATGATTTTAAAACAAGCTCTCAAACACACACAACCAATTGCATTCAAATTGGAGCGTTGGTGACAGCCTCAAGCCACTCAAATTGCAGGAAAACTATGAGGAAATTCTGGGTATTTAAACCCGGGACAGGGGGAAATAACGGGGAGGGAGCGACCTTGCTGCCTCTTTAGATTGAAGGAGGGAGAGTCTGATACTGAATCCTGCAGTAATATATACAGCTTCATCACATCACCATCTAAATAGAAGCAGAAACCAACTCAGAAAGTATTCCAGACCCAAGCAGCAGAAGAAAGTTCACACTTCCAACAGACGCCTGGTATTATATTATTTGAGAGTGACTCTATTCTGTAATGATTTATTTCATTATTCCTGAGTGAGTCTTGTCATTGGAACAGCATTCTACTGGGGAGTTTATTCAGTTTGTTCATTGTTTTAATAAGGTTGTCACCCAGTCTAAATTAAAGACCTGTTAGTTGTTCCTGATACAGAGAGTGTCAGATCCTGCTTTAATTTACCAATTCCTCCGACAGCACAAAGCTGTGCGGGTTCGGTGGATTGGCCGTGTTAAATTGACCCTAGTGTCAGGGGGATTAGCAGGTTAAAAGTGTGGGGTCATGGGAATAGGGCCTGGTTGGGATTGTGGTCGGTACAGACTAGATGGGCCGAATGACCTCCTTCTGCACATCTGTCTAAAACCAGTAGCTTCCTCCTGTCTCACACACACTTAAGATTACGAGGCAAGGTGTATCTCTTTGGGGGGGTTACAAAATAGCGCAGAGGGAAACATCACCTCAGCGTGGTAACAATATTTATAATCCCACAATCACACCCCCACCCTCCCTTAGTCAATGAATGAATGATTCAAATGACAATGAAGGTAATTCTGCACAGCAAGATCCCACTGCCAGTCCCACGATGGAGGAGGGCAGCCCCAGACTCTGTGTCTCTTTCCCCCTGCCCCTCCTGAGACCCTCTCACACCCCTCCCCCCCCACACCCTCTCTGTTTAGCTCTCCCTCCATTTCTCTGTCTCTCTCTCTGCCTCCTCCGCCTCCCCAACATCTTTCCTGTTTAAAGTTCTGCTCACGGTCACAGTGCGAGGAATAGGGAGCCAGACCCACCTGTGTGCACAGCAAGATCCCACACACACAACCTGGTGAGGGCCAGATTAAATAAATGTTGTGGGTGAGGACTGCAGGAGAGTGTGTGGGAAATGGGATCCACTCCTCTCTCTCTCTCTCTCTCTCTTCCCAAATTAAATTGACAACAATTCACATTGGTGTTTTCTTAAACATTTTATTGAAAGATGAAATATGGACAGGAATGTCTGGGGAGAGAGAGAGAGGGGAGGGGTGCTGGGATTGGTCAGAACGCTGGAGAGACAGAGACAGGGAAATTCTATACCCACCCCCCATCCAAATAGAAATTCCTGGGAAAAGAGAGAGAGAAAAGAATCTGGAGTCACACAGCACAGAAACAGGCCCTTCGGCCCACCAGCTCCATGCTGGCCATCAAATCCCAATCTATCCTCCTCCCATTCCCCAGCACTTGCTCCAGAGCCTACGATGCCTCGGCGATTAAAGTGCTTGAATTTACCCGACCCCTTTTCAAGCTTTTTCCTTGAACCCACTTTGCGGTCCCTGGGCCAGATTTTGTTTGAAAATAAAAAGTGCGGTCGCTGTTGCAGTGCAGGCAAAGGCCACAGGCCCAGTGTGTGCACAGCAAGATCCCACAGCAGCAGCAGCAATGTGAACCTGAATCAGATGGGACACAGTCCTCCCCCCACCCCCCACTCTCTCGCCTGCTGTGAGCCCCCTTCCCCACTCACTACCCTGTGTGTGTGTGTGTGTGTGTGTGTCTGCATCATCCCAAATCTCCAGAAAGGCCGGAACTCCCTCTTAAAAGTAACCCTTTTTAAAACTAAAATCACTGTGGTGCACAGCAAGATCCCACAAAGTGCAGTCAGCGTTTTTTAAATTTGGGAATTGTTTATACAGAGTGAGGGAGCCAGAGAGGGGCTGAGACAGTGAAATCCCTCTCTCAGGACCCTCAGAATTAAACTGGAGACCCTGTCCCTCACTGAAACCCCCCCTCCCTCTAACAGCCTGTGTCTCTCCCCCTGCATCTAACCCACAACTCCAGCTGTTTCCATCCCTCCCTCTTCCTCTCTCTCCCTGCCTCTCTGTCTCCACCTGTTTCTGCTCGAGAAGAGACAGGGAGAGAGAGAACAGGGAGAGAGAGAGACGGGGAGAGACAGAGATAAAGCGAGAGAGACAGATATTTGATAATTAATTGTGTATGGTCGCATTATTGAGTGTGGTTTAATTTGGTGATTCTTTTATACAGAGAGGCAGAGAGAGAGGTGAAGACAGTGACATTCTCTCCCTGGCACCCTCGCAAGTTCAAAGACACAAAAGCTGCAGACACTCACACACAAACTGGGTTTGGTAAGTTTCCCAATCTCTGCAGCTTCCCATGTGGCCCAGGGTTTGAATTGAAATTTAAAAGCAGCTTGGAGACACTGCAGGATTTTTGAGTTGAGTTTCTCGCCCCCCCCCCCCCCCCCCACCCCGCCACCCTGTAAATATAAAATAGAAATTCCTGGATTACAATATTCCCTTGGACAGAGCAGAGGGAATGTGTGAGTGGTGTGTGTGTGTCTGAGACCTAGGCTGGATTTGGGAATATCTGCCTGCTGAAGAGGGTCAGTGAAACCATCCTGGCTGAATATCTCATCGCTAAAGAGTCACAGAGAGAGATATCTGAAAAATAAATGTGTTACTGAACCCACTCTGGATGCTCCCTCTATCTCTGTCTCTCTCAGTAACTTCATTGCAGTGTTAATGTAAGCCTTGTGACACTAGTAAATAAACTTTAAATCTTTCAACTTTAAAACCTCTGTCTCTTTCTGTCTCTCTCAGTAACTGCAGCGTTAATGTGAGCCTTACTTATGACACTAATAAACAAATTTTAAAACTTTAAACATCCTCTCTGTCTCTTTATCTCTATGTCTCTATCTCTGTCTCTGTGTGTCTCTCTCTCAGTAACTTCATTGCAGTGTTAATGTAAGCCTTACTTGTGACACTAATAATCAAACTTTAAAACTTTCAACTTTAAAAACTCTGTCTGTGTGTCTCTGTCTCAATTCAGACACTAGTTCAGTGCCAGGTTGAGAGGGGGTCAGTATTGAGCAGAATGGGAGGCAGTTTGATACAAAGTTTGCAGAAACTGCAGCGAGTGTTTGTAAACATGTTGGGTTTGTGGAAAGGTCAGTGTGTAACAAGCTGAGGGAAGGTGTTTCCACTTCACATGTGTCTACTTTTTGGCAATGGGAGTTACCTTTGCATCTACAGGGAGCTCTGAAGCCTCATGGCTTTCTGCCTGCCTCTGTTTGAACAGTTTAATATGTTTCAGCACTGAGACCTCTGGCCCTTGTTGGGAATATCAGTCTCCCAGAATACCAGTATACCTGACTGCCCACCTCCCCCCCGCCCGCCACCCCCAGCCCCCAACCCTGTGTGTGTGTTGTCCCAAGTCTGGAGACTTCCCCACAGTCCCCTGAAAGGTTTAAACTGCCTCTGAGAAAACACCCTTTTTAAAACAAAATCCCCAGCAACATCCCACAAGCTGCAGTCAGCTGTGTTGAGTGTTTTGTAATTTGGGAAAAGTTTACACAGAGAGAGAGTGAGGCAGAGAGGGGCTGAGACAGTGAAATCAAACCCCCCGGGACACCCAGAATGAAAATCAC